>NC_041380.1:145393465-145464501 GCF_002162155.2 Triticum dicoccoides | reverse complement strand
GGGCAGGACTTGGACCGAGCACGGTGGCTGAAGCGACGGCAGCGGCGGCAGCACACCGGATCCCGGCAGTCTTTCATGTAGTGGAGCGAGGAGAGGCAGCGGAAGCAACCGCGAAGGGAGAGAGGAGGAGTAGGGCGCGGCTTGGGGCGGAGGGGGGCAGCTGGGGATAATAACGCGGTGCGGTAAGGGCTGCCACAGCCATCCCGGGGAGCGCAGCTATTGGGGGAGGCAGGGGTTTAATTCCGTCACGGGCCCCCACATTAAAAGCCCCGTCGCTGTCCGGGTCAGGCGACGCGGTGCTGGACGGCCCGAAAACCCCCTGGGCAGCGGCAGCCTGAAACCCCGCTCCCTCACCCGCGGCAGCAGTAACAACTGCCAGCGACCCCGCAACAGGCCCAGGCAAATTGAAGGGCGAAACGTGGCTAACAGTGGGACAAGGCAGGATGCCAGGGAGGAGAGACCTTGGGGGAGCCGAGCGCCCCATGGCCGAAAGGCTACGCCCACGCCCATGTGCCATAACCCGCGCCATGAAGGCGGCAGGTGGGGGAGCGGCCACACGCCCCCCGATGGCCAGCTTAGCCGCAGCATGCGCCTCCGCCACCGACAGGAACAGCCGGAGCTGCACCGTCGCGGAAGCCCCGACGCCGGTCTCGACCATGAGCCGGGCCACCGCCTCGCAAGCAACCTGGACAGAGAAAACCAGGGGCTTGACACCCAAGGCGACCAGGCGGGCGGGGCGCGAATAGAAGAGGATGGAAACCAGGGTAGAAACGGAGACGGCGGAGAGATGGGCGGCCGTCATCGGAACCATGACCCACATAGTCCGGGGCAGAGAGACGAGCTACGCCGGCTTGGGAGGGCAACACTGGACCGAAGGGAGGAGAAGACACGATCCTGGAAGGTTTTACCTGGACGAGGCACGACGCGGAAGACTCTCCCCGTGTCACTGGCCGTCTTGCTGCCGCTGGAGCTATCAGGGCGACGGCCAAGGGACGGAGCAGACGGCAGGGTGGCTGGAGAGGGGCAGGGGGGTGGTGGAGGGGTTGGTCGGGAAGGCGGAGGAAGGACGCCGGAGGGATCACCTGGCTCGTCGCCAGAGCTATCGCCCGACATCCAACCAGGGTTCTGGCTCCAACCAGGGATGAGGAATCGATTCACCCGCCTCCGCAGAATCATGGAGGTGCGGGGGTTCCCGGCTGTTTGGTGCAATTGGATAGACCTCATCCTTCGGTCCTCTACGGCGGCGGTGCTACTCAACGGGGTCCCCGAGCGTTGGTTCGCGGTTCGCAAGGGCTTGCGGCAGGGGGACCCCATCTCCCCCTACCTCTTCCTCCTGGTCGTCGATGTGCTGCAACGCATGATTCGGTCGGACGGGGCTCTCCGACACCCCTTGTGCGAGGGGGAGCCGCCGGTGGTACTCCAGTATGCCGACGACACACTGATCATCATGCATGCTGAGGCGGGGGTGCGGCTAGGTTGCGCGTCATCCTCGACCAATTTGCTGCCGCTACGGGGCTCGTCATCAACTTCTACAAAAGCACCCTTGTCCCCATGCATGTGGACGCGGCGGTGCTTGCGGCGGTGGTGGCGACGTTCGGGTGCAGCGTTGGCGCCTTCCCGCAGACCTACTTGGGCCTCCCGTTGTCCAGCGACAAGATCAAGGTCGACGACTTTGCCCCGATGCTGGCCAAGGTGGACCGCTATCTTGCGGGATGGCGTGCTAGGCTTCTGTCCCCCGCGGGGCGTCTGGTCCTCATCAAAGCAGTCCTGGACTCCCTCCCTACCTATGCCATGGCGGCCATGCGGCTCCCGCCGGCTGTCCTGGCCAAGTTGGATGGACTGCGGCGTGCGTTCCTTTGGAACGTTGCGGGTCGGGCCTCTGGTGCTCAGTGCCTCATCGCCTGGGACCGGGTTTGCCGAGCTAGGGCCGAAGGAGGCCTCGGCGTTCGCGGTCTGGGGGCTCAGAACGACTGCCTCCTCCTCAAGCTTCTCCATCGTCTTCACTCCAGAGTGTCGTCCCGGTGGGCCTGCTGGGTTTGGAGCCTGCTGGACAGGCGATCTCTCCTGAGCCGTGGTCGCTCCCCTCTCTTGGGGGAGCACTGGGGGGCCCTCCTTGGGTTGCTGCCCGTCTACCAGGCGCTCACGCGTTGGAGGTGGGAGACGGACGGGCGACCTCATTCTGGCACGACGATTGGCTCACCTGTGGGGTGCTCCGGGTGGCCTTCGCCGCCCTCTTCTCCCATGCTGCCAGATTGGAGGTCTCGGTGTGGATGGTGCGTCGGCGAGGTGTGAGGTCCTTGCTTGTACCGCGGCTCACCCCCCTGGCCGCTGAGGAGTGCGCTGCTGTTCAGAAAATGGTGGATGGTTACCTGAGGGTCCGGACTCCCGTCTCGCCACGCTGTGCGTGAGGCCCGGCGGGGGCTTCTCTGCTAGAGGTGCGTATGCCCTTGTGACCTTTGGTGGGGTGGAGGCGGCTCCGGCGTCCTTCCTCTGGTCGTCCTGCACCCCGTCGCGCGTCAAATTCTTCGGTTGGCTCCTCTCCATGTCACGCATCCATACGAGGGACGTGCTCCTTCGCAAAACCATCCTCACGGCTGCGGAAGCGGGGTGCCCCTGCTGTGAGGCGGCGCTGGAAACTGCCGATCACATGATCTTCGGGTGTCTGTTTGCGGTTCAGTTCTGGCGGTGCGTTGGGCTCTCGCCCGCTGGTGCTTCTGTGGGGAGCCTGCACCTTTTCGATGCTTCGCCCGCTGTCGGCGTTGCCCCTCCGGCATCCTTCGTCCTCCTTTGCTGTTGGAGGCTCTGGAAACGAGGGAACGTTGTTGTCTTCAGGGAAGACTCGTGGTCCCTGGCTGCTACACTGAAGGCATGTCGGGACAACGCGGTGTTGTGGCGTGCCAGATTGCGGGAGGGAGACCGCTCTCATATCGACGTCTGGCTAGCTGTTCTTAGGACCGGTAGTCTGGCATGATGGCTAGCTGCCTAGCTAGATCTCCTTTCCTTTCCCTTCTGTAAGCTCTCCCTCTCTGTAATCTGACTCTCAGGGGTTTGTCCCCTTTACGCAATATATATTCAGGTGGGGGGGCTCCCCCCCTCCCCCAGTGAAAATTCAAAAAAATAAATTGCATTGGTTTTATTTTTTTGAACACGGTACAAACATAGACAATCATACATAGGTACGTACACCCATCCCTATGAATGCAAGCAGGGTATGAGCACATTCGAGAGGCTAGACCGACACATCATCTTGACATTGACAAAGTCACCACAGGCACCTTCGAGAAACTGGGCCGGCACATCATTTTGACATTATGAACATCGCCAAAAGCCTGAAATAGATCCAGAAAAATACGAGCACCAGTGCCAAGTCTAGGACCTGAACCCTGGCGATGGTTCCATCACAAAGAACATAACCATCTGGGGGAGGCTCGGCTCGCCTTTTAGATTATCTATTATTAGCACATATTTACGCGAATATCCATTTCTGAGCCAGGCTAATATGCACCCAGTCAAGAAAAAATCATATTTTTTTTTTAAAAAATCCAATTGCTTTTTGCATGGTAGATAATTTGATGTGTGAGGTACGCTCCCAATTTCAGATCATTTATACATACGAATTGCTCTCGGCAATAAAGATAAATTGGGTCAAAATAGTACATGAACAGAAAACTTTTTTACAGACCCCAAATTTGTCTTTTTTATCGACAGCTACTCAGATGTCCAAATGATCTGTAATTTGGAGTTATCCTCACGCACCAATGTAAAAAAAGAATATTCTTTTGAATTTTTCTAGTATTTATTTTGAATTTTTTTTGTTCATCGCGGGTGCATCCTATTTATGCGTTTATTTTAACAAGGTTACCGTCATAACAAGCGTGAAATGATCGATATGGTCAACTAGAGGGGGTGAATAGGTGACTAACAATTTTTAGGTTATTTTAACAATTTAGGCTTAACAAAAAATGGTGTCTATGCAACTAGGTGGACAACCTATATGATGAGGTCAACAATAACAACACAAGCAAGCACAAGATAAAAACACAATATAAGCTTGCACAAAGTAAAGGTTAGAAGTAACCATAAGTGAAGTCGATGGAGAAGGAGATGTGTTACGGAAGTTCCCTCCCTTTATGGGGAGGTATGTCTCCGTTAGAGCGGTGTGGGGGTACAATGCTCCCCAACAACCACTAGGACCACCGTAATCTCCTCACGGCCTCGTACAATGCAAGATGTCGTGATTTCACTAGTGGTGCATTTGAAGGCGGCGATCGAACCTTTACAGACAAGGTTGGAGCTCTCTCCAGAACTTAATTGGAGGCTCCCAACACCACGACAAAGCATGTGTCTACGAGGTGACCTCTTCTGTCTAGGATGCCCAAACACCCCAAGAGTAACAAGATCCACGAGGGATTAGTGAAGAAATCAAATTTCTCTTGGTGGAAGTGTAGATCGAGGCCTTCTTCTCCAAACCCTAGAGCATCAACAAGTTTTGATGGCTAGGGAGAGAGATCGAGCAAATATGAGCTTTAGGGAAATTGTGGAGCAAAGGAGGGAAAGAGGTGGTCTTCTTGAAGAAGAAGAAGAAGAAGAAGAAGAAGAAGAAGAAGAAGAAGAAGAAGAAGAAGACCGCCTTTATATAGTGAGGGTACAAATCTAACTGTTATGTGCCCTCATCGTGCATAAGCGATACAACCATTTAGCACGGTCATTTCAACATAAGCTAGCGAGTAATGCACTAGTACTAGCGCAGTAGTTCTGCCGGAGCGGTACTACCGTCTATAATGAGCGGTACTATCGCAATTTATCGAATGCCATACAGAGAAAACAGCGGTAGTTGAGTGGTCGTCAAAGCAGAAGTACCACATAGAGCGGTACTACCGTTGGCTGCTAAGGTACTTCTATGATCTTGGCCAAGGGCAACAGAAGACTCTGCCTAAGCGGAAGTAGCCACGGTACCTACTTAACGGATGTACCGCCGAAGCAGTACTACTGCTTGCGATACGCGGTACTAACTTTAAATAACAAGAGGCATACACAGGCTTCGACGATGCACTGCAGTAGAAGTACCGCAAAGACGGTACTACCGCTGCAGCCAGCGGCACTACCGTAAAATCTCTTTTGCCTAACAGAGAGATCGTCCGTAGTTCCAGTAGTACTACTAGAGGATACTACCATGGTAGTAAGCGGTACTACCGCTAATCCTCTACTTAGTAAAGCCAGACACAGCAGAAGGATGTTCCAAAATGTGGGAAGTATATGTGGGTGCATATGGTTCGTGTATGTATTGATTCCATCCATACCTTTCAATGCGGACCCCCTCTTAATAATACAGTTTTTTATGACTCAAACAAAACAAAAGTAAACATAAAAAATAAACCGTCTTTGCTCCTTCGATCACCGAGGAGAGTAAACCTTCTTGTGCCATATATAATAATATTTGAAATGCGCAATGCACATGGTTAGTCCACAAAGTGCATTGTCATCAACACCAAAACCAACTAGAGAGAGATATGCCCTAACAACGCAGAAATAATCTAGTTGTATTTTCATTTAGATATGAATTATTTATACCTATCCTTTTACTTCATAATTTTTAACTTCTTGGAAGTACATCATATTTTGTCTTTTTAGGGAATTTATTTCAGAATTTTATATTTTCCGCTCCTAGCAAAGAAAGTAAGTAAAATGAGTCGAATTGTATAATACAGCTGCAATGGGCCGCCCTATGTTGTTTTCCCTTTTTTCTCCTTCAATTGTTTTGGTCTTTTGTCCTTGCTTTTTTCTTTTCTATTTTCTTTCTTTTCTTTAGGTCTGGCATATGTTTTTCCGTTACTTTTCTTTTTCTAGTTTCATTTTTTATTCTGCTTGTCACTTCATGAATATTTTTAAAATATATAAACATCCATAATTCATTGAAGATTTTAAAAATTCATGATCCTTTTATTCATTTTAATCCAATTCTTGAATATTATTCAATTAATTAAACATTTTCAAAAATTTATGAAACTTTTAAAATTCTTGAACAGTTATTAAATGCTAATAATTTATTTAGATCATTTTTTAAAAATTTGGGGACATTTTAATTATATTTCCCAATACTTTAAAAACCGACAACTCATCTTTTTAGAGGCAGACGCCTCCGATTTTCTTCAACCAGTTTATCACTTTTTTTTCCTTGTGTGAATGAATGTTGTGTGATAAACCTAATTGGGTCAGGTCCCTAACGTGTTTGGGTTTCGATTCATTGCCACCCATTCCGATTTTTTGTCTTCTTTTTCTTTTGTTCATATTTTTGAATAAAAAATCTAAACACAGATATTCCAAAACTTAAATTTACATAAAAAACTAAAACCTGCATATTTGAAAAATGTTAACGCGGTGTAAATTCGGTTAGCGTAATTTTTCTGAAAAGTTATCTAACATTCAGAAAAAAGTTTGTGGCATTAATACAAATTCACGTATTTCAAGAAAATGTACATGATATTAGAATTTTTTTAAATGTGCATACAACGCAAATTTTATAAATTTTTTAAAATGTGTAATTCAAAAAAAGTTTCGTACCATTCAAGACTATGTTTTTGTAAATTTTATAAATTGTTTCAACAATGTAAAATATATATTTGCAGAGTTTAAAAAAATCATGTCATTCAGAAAATGTTTCAATGTGTATTTGAAAGGTGTTTAACACGTATTAAAAAACAAAAACATCTATTTTATGAAAAATAATTATATATTTTGAAAATATTAGACATTTATAAAATAATGTTTTAAATGTTAAAAATGAAATAACAAAAAGCGCCAGTGTAGAAACACAGAGAACCGACACGCAAAAAACCCATTGAAACCCGACAAAGATAACAAAAAAAACTAAAACAAGAAAACCGAGGGGAAAACGCTACCGAAACACAGAAAACTGAGAACCGTAATAAAAACCAATGAAAACCAACACCGAAAACACGCAGAAAAAAAAACAGCGTCTACCACCCGCTCCCCGCAGGAACCCGAATTGGCCGGGCCCATATACACCGCGGAATTTTCGCCAGTCAATTACATTCTCGCGCTGAACGAGGATATCTTCACCTTCTACAAGAACGATTCCGTCGCTCGCTGTTGCTCCGACACCTGAGGTAGGATGGCACGCGACACGCCCGACGTGCGATGGCACGTCTCCTTCGCCGCCGATCTGCAGACGCGTACCCTCTCGTTCCACGATGGCGTGTTGGTGCTACGGCGAGATGCTCTCCGGATCGTCCTGATCGATGGGCGCGGGATCACGGTCGACGCACGATTCCTGCGCGCGGGGGAGCACATCGACATTGGTGACGTCATCTCGCTGCCGTGTCACTTCACGAAGATTCGGGAGCGGCTACCGGCGACGTGGTCGTCGTCAGCAGCAGCGGCGCACAGTCCGGTGCGAGGTGCGGTTCACGGGAGAAGTGCGGTCCATCGGGCGAGTGAGCTGAATCGTGACGGGGCGGACTCGAGCCCCACCCATCGCCCGCCAATGGCAGAAGGGCGGCACGTGAACACCGACTGCCAGTAGGGTCCCAGTCTCGCCCAGGGCGTGGAGTTTTCTAGAGCGTGCGAGGCGGGGGGAACCACATCACTTCCCCCACCTACCACTGCGAGCGCACGAGACGCACACCTCGCCCCTCTCTTCGGGCACTTGTGGGAGAGAGCTAGGGTTTGTCCTCCTATCCATTCCCCACGCGATTCCTTCAGCTGGTGGCGCGGCAAGGTCGACGGGGACGGTCGCTCCTTCGCTCAAGTTGTTGCGGCGGAGCGGGCGGGTGGTGCGTCGAGCGCGACGATGGGAGATCGAGGTGGGGGGAGATCCGGAGGATGGCGCGACAACACGGCGTGAGGCGGCTTCAACGGAGGGCGCAAGGCACCACTGCCAAATCAAACCCGCAATATGGTTTGGCAGTGACCAGATCGACCGCTGGCGGCGTCCGGGGGGCCGAGATCAGGAGGAGGTGAAGTCGGGGACAGATGGGAGGCGGCTGTGTACGCGATGAGCGAGGCGACCAAGGAGACGGTGGTGACCACCAAAGAGGCGCCGCCACCCCCGCCATCTGCACCAACGTCGACCACCAGCGAGCTCTGCATCAACTGCAACCTCCCAGGTCACTTCGCTCCTCGCTGTCCTACCATTCGGTGCGAAAAAATGCAACAAATTAGGTTGTATGGCTCAATTATGTCAAACTTTGAGGCCCTGCGAGTGTGTTCCATCTATGTGCGGGTTTCAATCTCCGGGACAGGGCTTTTTCTATATCCTTGACATGTGTGCATCTAAACAAAATACTGAAAAATGAACAATGTGGTGATTACTGTTGTGGAAGGATGTGCTTCTATAAAAGAGATGAACAAGAATTTAATGCAATCCTTGCCCGGAAACCTAGAAAGAAAAAATGGCGCTGCACGGCTCGCTCCATTAGCCCTACTCAGTTTGTCATGCACTTTACCAATGCTAGCGAAGTGGAGAGAGCTTGCTGCTATGGGAAGCGTATGCCTCTGAAGGAGGGGGCTGTTGTGGTATGCATAACTCCTTGGTCTGCTTTGATAGGGGCCAAAGGGGTTATGGAAAAGGCTTGGGTGAAGATTCGCAACATTCCCATTGAAAAAATATGTGCTGAACATATTGCCTATGTTGGAGGGCTGGTGGGGATAACATTGGAAGTGGATGAGGCCACAATCCATAAACCTGAATATGCTAGAATCTTGCTTAGGTGCATGGAGGTGAAGAAAATACCTCCCTCAGCTGAAGGGGTGTTGGGTGAGCAATATTATGACTTCTTTTATGAAGTTGAAAAAATTGTGATAGTGGGGGCTGATAAGAGCCAATCCTCTATTGCTGTAGACAGTAGTGCATCCCCTTCTTTTTCCAAGAAAGCAAGGACAAACCTATATCCCGCTTGTTCTGTTGGGCAAGGAGAAACCAGTGTGTCTATGGTTGGTAATTATTCATCCCAAAATTATGAAAAAGGGACACAACGACTTGCTGTTGTTGCTGAGAGTGAAGAAGAGGAGGACAGTGATGAGGGAAATCACACTGAATTGCTGATTGAGACCATGACTAGAGAGCATGATGATGTGAAAAAAAATTAAACTATGGTTCTCAGACTGGCAATACATCCTATGGGGAAAATTTCGAGGTGCTGGAGGTGGAGAGAATGGGTGGGTCTCCCACTTCTGAGAACAACAGTCAGAAAGGTGCATGGGGGATTATTACTCCTATCCCTCCCGCACCATTATACCTCTATCATGATGAAAATACTCACGGGAATATGTTTCCTTCCTTGTCAGACTATGTGGTTTGGCCCTCCCTGCCTCATATTGTACCCCTTGAAGAGGGTTCCACAGAAGAGGGAGAGAAATGCAGCACCTATACTGTTGAATCTCCAATTGGGTCTCCTATCCATGACACTATGGTCCATGAGGGAAAAGCTTCACGCAGGCAAATGTAGAAAATGGGACGAGTGGAGGAAGTGGCTATCAACAGGAAGAAACGTGACTCTGAAGGTATGAAAATACCCAACTCTAAAAACCAATTTTCTACTCTATCTGATAATGCCATTATATTACGTACGTGCTGCTCTTATGGGGGTTAAAATTCCTAATGATGATTTATCTATTATAGATGTTCTCCGAGAGCTAGAGCATTCTAGAAATATGTTAAATGATAAAAACAATGATGCAAATAATACTAGTATCACTATTAATGATGGTTTGGGTAATGATATCCCTCTATCTCTAACCTGGGATGATGATAATAGAAGTGAGGAGGAACCATTTATCCTTGTTCAATCAAAACAAAGGAAAAAGAAAGAAAAACGCAGATGATCAGGGGTGATTATATCCCCAAAAAAGATCTGCTAGACCTATGACAAGAAGTCAAAAGAAAATGGGAGAGGGTATGGATGCTATGGACCCTGACAGACCCCCCAGAGTGAAAAATAAGCCTGAACGATATAAATGAAAGGCATCTTTTGGAATTGTAGGGGGGCAGGTAAGAAAGGCATGTCTACCTGCCTCACGGATATGATTTGTGCCAATGAGGTAGGTTTTATTGGTTTACAAGAAACTATGAAGGGATCTTATAAACATTCCTTTTTAGGAAGATAGACCCATACCAGAAATTCCATTGGGAATGGGTTCCCTCGAGGGGGAAATCGAGAGGTATTCTTTGTGGCCTCAATAAATATAAATTTGATGTTCTCGGCTCTAAATAGGATAATTATATCCTGCAAATGGACTTGTTTGATAAAAACAAGAATTGTAGTTGGTCTCTCCTAATCGTATATGGTGCTGCTCACGATGAGCATAAGCCTGAATTCATCGCAGAATTATCTTCCTTGTGTCATAGTATCAATAGGCCATATTTGGTGGGGGGGGGGGACTTCAATATTATTCGCCACAATGGTGAGAAAAACAAAAAAGCACCCCTATATCATTTTTTCAGAGGTATTTAACTCTGTTATCCACCTGCTTGGTTTAAGAGAAATTCATATGGCTAGGGGATGCTATACGTGGTCCAATAAGCAGGAAAACCCAACCCTTGAAAAATTGGATAGAGTGCTGATGTCTCCTGAGTGGGAAGACATATTTCCCCTTGCTTCGTGAGCAAGCTGGTTAAAGAATTATCAAACCACAACCCTCTACTATTGGATGGTGGGGTCGCCTCATCTAGAGCACCAGGGAATAGGTGCTTTAAATTTGATAATGCTTGGCTTAATGATCCAGAGTTTCCTCCCTTAGTGGCCGATATTTGGTCAAGGCCAATATATACTATTAACCCCATTGATATCCTAAACATTAAACTGAAGAGGTGTAAGAAATTTTTCAAAGGTTGGGGGTCAAATGTGTTTGGGCATAATAAGATTAAGAAGAGACTTATCAAACTTGAGCTACAGGAGTTGGAGACGATTGAGGAGTCCACTGGGCTTTGCGGGGAGGCTTATACTAGGAAGCTCGATATCCTAGTAGAGCTCAATGATATGTATACAGAAGAAGAGCTTCATTGGCACCAGTTCTCTAACGAGAGGTGGTTGTTGAAAGGAGATAATAACACTGACTTCTTTCATAAAGTAGCTAATGGGCGTCACAGGAAAAACGCCATGAAATCCCTTGAGTACGGATCTGTGACTATAGAAGGGACCAAAAACTTGCTATCTCATGCCACAAAATATTATAAAAACCTTTTTGGGCCGGCTCTGGGTAACCTTTGCCATATTGATGCAGACTTGTGGTCTCAGGAAGAGAGAATTACTCATGCTGGTAATGAAGACTTAACTCGACCTTTTTCTCTTGAGGAGATTAAAAAAGCTCTTTTTGATATGAAATCCAACCGTGCTCCTGGTCTGGATGACATCCCTGTTGAGTTCTATCAACATTGCTGGGAGGTGGTTGCCTAGGATCTTTTCTGTCTATTTGAGTGGTTCTATGAAGGCAAGTTGGACGTGCAACGTCTAAACTATGGCATTATAACTCTTTTGCCCAAATCTGCGGATGCTACAAAAATCCAGCAATATAGACCCATTTGCTTGCTTTGTTGCCCCTATAAACTTATCACCAAAGCTATGGATATTAGAGTGAGCAAATACGCCCATAAGTTGTTTAGTGTCCAGAAAAATGCTTTTATTAAGGGGAGACATATTGATGATGGTATTCTCTCCCTGCAAGAAGTGTTGCATTATACTCATATCAAAAAGCAAGTGGGGGTGATCCTTAAACTTGATTTTGAAAAAGCCTACGACAAAGTTAATTGGGAATTTTTGCTTGACTACCATGAGAAGCGTGGGTTTAACTCTAAGTGGTGTGGGTGGGTATCTCAAATCCTTAAGAATGGCATGGTAAGTGTCAAGATTAACGATGAGATCGGCCCTTACATACAAAGTGCTAAGGGGGTACGGCAAGGTGACCCTCATTTCCCCTTTCTGTTTAACATTGCGGCTGAATGGCTGACTAAAATGGTGCTTTCAGCACAAAAACGGTCTCAATAAAGGTTTAGCTGCTAAGCTTATTGAAGGAGGAGTTGGTATCCTCCAATATGCGGATGATACGGTTGTATGTTTTGAACATGATATTGATAAAGCTATGAATGTCAAACTTTTGCTTTACCTCTTTGAACTCATGTCAGGATTGAAAATCAATTTTGACAAAAGTGAGGTTTTTTACTATCGGAGGGGATAACGAAACTGACTTAGTATATGCAGACATGTTTAATTGTCAAGTGGGCACCCTGCCCATGAGATATTTGGGTGTTCCTGTTACATACTCTACTCTTAAGAACATAGAGTTGGATTTCCTGGAGGGTAAGATGATTAAAAAATTGGATGCTTGGATTTCTTATGCAGCATCATCAGGAGCCAGACTCACTCTGTTAGGATCCAGCCTGGATGGGATTCCATCCTATCTTATGTCGATGTTTCTCTTCAATAAAACTTTTATTGAAAAATGAATAAACATCGCAGACGATTTTTTTGGAGGAAAAAAACAAGAAACATGGATACCATATGGTGAAATGGGATAGAATATGTCATTCTAAGAAGATTGGGGGATTGGGGATTAAGGATTTCATAAGCAGAACATTAGTCTGCTTGTTAAATGGTGGTGGAAGTTTGAAACAGGCAATGGCCTGATGTCTACTACACAACCTTCTTCTTGTAGGAGTTGTTGGGCCTCCAAGTCCAGAGGTTTGTAGGACAGTAGCAAATTTCCCTCAAGTAGATGACCTAAGGTTTATCAATCCGTAGAAGGCATAGGATGAAGATGGTCTCTCTCAAGCAACCCTGCAACCAAATAACAAAGAGTCTCTTGTGTCCCCAACACACCCAATACAATGGTAAATTGTATAGGTGCACTAGTTCGACAAAGAGACGGTGATACAAGTGGTATATGGATGGTGGATAAAGGTTTTTGTAATCTGAAAATATAAAAACAGCAAGGTAACTAATGATAAAAGTGAGCGTAAATGGTATTGCAATGCGTTGAAACAAGGCCTAGGGTGCATACTTTCACTAGTGCAAGTCCTCTCAACAATAATAACATAATTGGATCACATAACTATCCCTCAACATGCAACAAAGAGTCACTCCAAAGTCACTAATAGCAGAGAACGAACAAAGAGATTATGGTAGGGTACGAAACCACCTCAAAGTTATTCTTTCCAATCAATCCGTTGGGTTATTCCTATAAGTGTCACAAACAGACCTAGAGTTTGTACTAGAATAACACCTTAAGACACAAATCAACCAAAACCCTAATGTCACCTAGATACTCCAATGTCACCTCAAGTATCCGTGGGTACGATTATACGATATGCATCACACAATCTTAGATTCATCTATTCAACCAACACATAGGACCTCAAAGAGTGCCCCAAAGTTCCTACCGGAGAATCACAACGAAAACGTGTGCCAACCCCTATGCATAGGTTCATGGGCGGAACCCGCAAGTTGATCACCAAAACATACATCAAGTGAATCACGTGATATCCCATTGTCACCACAGATACGCACGGCAAGACATACATCAAGTGTTCTCAAATCTTTAAAGACTCAATCCGATAAGATAACTTCAAAGGGGAAACTCAATCCATTACAAGAGAGTAGAGGGGGGAAAGAAACATTATAGGATCCAAATATAATAGCATAGCTCGCGATACATCAAGATCGTATCACCTCAAGAACACAAAGGAGAGAGATCAAACACATAGCTACTGGTACATACCTCAGCCCCGAGGGAGAACTACTCCCTCCTCGTCATGGAGAGCACCGGGATAATGAGGATGGCCATCGGAGAGGGATTCCCCCCTCCAGCAGGGTGCCGAAACGGGTCTAGATTGGGTTTCGGTGGCTACAGAGGCTTCTGGCGGCGGAACTCCTGATCTATTGTGGTCTGCAATAGTTTTAGGGTATATGGAGATATATAGGTGGAAGAAGTACGTCAGGGGAGCCACAAGGGGCCCACGAGGGTGGTGGGCGCGCCCCTGCCTCCTGGCCTACTCGTTGCTTCCCTTATGTGGACTCCAAGTCTCCCGGGTTGCTTTCCTTCCAAAAATAAGTTCCGTGAAGTTTCAGGTCAATTGGACTCCGTTTGATTTTCCTTTTCTGCGATACTCTAAAACAAGGAAAAATAGAAACTGGCATTGGGCTCTAGGTTAATAGGTTAGTCCCAAAAATCATATAAAATAGCATATAAATGCATATAAAAAATCCAAGGTTGATAATATAATAGCATGGAACAATCAAAAATTATAGATACGTTGGAGATGTATCAGCATCCCCAAGCTTAATTCCTGCTCGTCCTTGAGTAGGTAAATGATAAAAACAGAATTTTTGATGTGGAATGCTACCTAGCATAATTCTCAATGTAATTTTATTTATTGTGGCATGAATGTTCAGATCCGAAAGATTCAAGACAAAAGTTTAATATTGACATAAACATAATAATACTTCAAGCATACCAATAAAGCAATCATGTCTTCTCAAAATAACATGGCCAAAGAAAGTTATCCCTACAAAATCATATAGTCTGGCTATGCTCCATCTTCACCACACAAAATATTTAAATCATGCACAACCCTCATGACAAGCCAAGCAATTGTTTCGTACTTTTGATGTTCTCAAACTTTTTCAATCTTCACGCAATATATTAGCGTGAGCCATGGATATAGCACTATAGGTCGAATAGAATGGTGGTTGTGGAGAAGACAAAAAGGAGAAGATAGTCTCACATCAACTAGGCGTATCAATGGGCTATGGATATGCCCATCAATAGATATCAATGTGAGTGAGTAGGGATTGCCATGCAACAGATGCACTAGATCTATAAGTGTATGAAAGCTCAACAAAAGAAACTAAGTGGGTGTGCATCCAACTCTCTTGCTCGCGAAGACCTAGGGCATTTTGAGGAAGCCCATCATTGGAATATGCAAGCCAAGTTCTATAATGTAAAATTCCCACTAGTATATGAAAGTGACAACATAGGAGACTCTCTATCATGAAGATCATGGTGCTACTTTGAAGCACAAGTGTGGTAAAAGGATAGTAGCATTGCCCCTTCTCTCTTTTTCTCTCATTTTTTTATTTTTTTATTTGAGCCTTTCTCTTTTTTATGGCCTTTTTCTGTTTTTTTATTTGGGCTTCTTTGGCCTCTTTTATTTACTTATTTTTCGTCCGGAGTCTCATCCCGACTTATGGGGGAATCATAGTCTCCATCATCCTTTTCTCACTGGGACAATGCTCTAATAATGATGATCATCACACTTTTATTTACTTACAACTCAAGAATTACAACTCGATTCTTAGAACAAAATATGACTCTATATGAATGCCTCTGACGGTGTACCGGGATGTGCAATGACTCACGAGTGACATGTATGAAAGAATTATGAACGATGGCTTTGCCACAAATACAATGTCAACTACATGATCATGCATAACAATATGACAATGATGGAGCGTGTCATAATAAGCATAACGGTGGAAAGTTGCATGGAAATATATCTCGGAATGTCTATGGAAATGCCATAATAGGTAGATATGGTGGCTGTTTTGAGGAAGGTATATGGTGGGTTTAAGGTACCGGCGAAAGTTGCGCGGTACTAGAGAGGCTAGCAATGGTGGAAGGGTGAGAGTGCGTATAATCCATGGACTCAACATTAGTCATAAAGAACTCACATACTTATTGCAAACATTTATTAGTTATTGAAACAAAGTATTACGCGCATGCTCCTAGGGGGATAGATTGGTAGGAAAAGACCATCGCTCGTCCCCGACCGCCACTCATAAGGAATACAATCAATAAATAAATCATGCTCCGACTTCATCACATAACGGTTCACCATACGTGCATGCTACGGGAATCACAAACTTTAAAACAAGCATTTCTCAAATTCACAACTACTCAACTAGCACGACTTTGATATTATTACCTCCATATCTCAAAACAATCATCAAGCATCAAACTTCTCTTAGTATTCAATGCACTCTATATGAAAGTTTTTATTATATCCCTCTTGGATGCCCATCATATTAGGACTAATTTCATAACCAAAGCAAATTACCATGTTGTTCTAAAGACTCTCAAAATAATATAAGTGAAGCATGAGAGATCAATTATTTCTTCAAAATAAAACTACCACAATGCTCTAAGAAGATATAAGTGAAGCACTAGAGCAAACGACAAACTACTCCGAAAAATATAAGTGAAGCTCAATGAGTAGTCGAATAATTATGCAACTATGTGAAGACTCTCTAATATTTAATAATTCCAGATCTTGATACTTTATTCAAACAGCAAGCAAAACTAAATAAAATGACATCTAATAATATCAAACATCATGTGAAGAAGCAAAAACTTAGGATCAACCGAAACTAACCGATAGTTGTTGAAGAAAAAAGGTGGGATGCCAACCGGGGCATCCCCAAGCTTAGATGCTTGAGACTTCTTGAAATATTATCTTGGGATGCCTTGGGCATCTCCAAGCTTGAGCTTTTGTGTGTCCTTAATTCCTCTCATATCACGGTCTCCCTAAATCTCAAAAGCTTCATCCACACAAAACTCAACAAGGACTCGTGAGATAAGTTAGTATAAACCATTGCCAAAACCTTATCATACTCTACTATAGAAAATCACTAAAATTATCATTAAACATTGCATACTAAATGCCTCTTCATATTTAATAGTCCTATCCTCAAATAGAATCATTAAAGAAGGAAACATATGCAAACAATGCGAACATAACAGCAATCTGCCTAAACAGGACAGTATGTAAAGAGTGCAGCAAGATTCATAATTCCCTAACTCCAAAAATTATGAAAGAAAATTCCCATTGTATTAAATTTATCATATCTTAATATTCAAAAGGTTTCAACATTTTATCACATTTTGACTTTTCTAGGGAATTATTGCGATAGCGGTAAACTTTCTGTTTTCAAACAACAACATGTGGACTTCTAAAATAGGCATAGTAAAGGCTATCAATGTCACTTTTATTGAAATAAAAGATGCAAAACATTGTTCTAAATAACATCAAGAAAATATTAACAAAATAAATTGATGCTCCAAGCAAAACACATATCATGTGGTGAATAAAAATATAGCTCCAAGTAAATTTACTGATGAACGAAGACGAAAGAGGGGATGCCTTCCGGGGCATCCCCAAGCTTAGGCTCTTGGTTGTCATTGAATATTACCTTGGAGTGCCTTGGGCATCCCCAAGCTTGGGCTCTTGCCACTCCTTATTCCATAGTCCATCTAATCCTTACCCAAAACTTGAAAACTTCACAACACAAAACTTAACAGAAAACTCGTAAGCTCCGTTAGTATAAGAAAATAAATCACCACTTCAAGGTATTGTAATGAACTCATTCCTTATTTATATTGGTGTTAAACCTACTGTATTCCAACTTCTCTATGGTTTATAAACTATTTTACTAGCCATAGATTCATCAAAATAAGCAAACAACACATAGAAAATAGAATCTGTCAAAAACAGAACAGTCAGTAGTAATCTGGATCAAACGTATACTTCTGGAACTCATAAAATTCTCAAATAAACTGCTGGACGTGAGGAATTTATATATTAATTATCTTCAAAAAGACTTAACTAAATAGCACTCTCCAATAAAAAATGGCAACAATTCTCGTGAGTGCTAAAGTTTCTGTTTTTTACAGCATGATCAACAAGACTTTTCCCAAGTCTTCCCAAAGGTTCTATGTGGCACAAACACTAATTAAAAGCATAAAACCACATCTAAACAGAGGCTAGATGAATTATTTATTACTAAACAGGAACAAAAAGCAAGGAACTAAAATAAAATTGGGTTGCCTCCCAACAAGCGCTATCGTTTAACGCCCCTAGCTAGGCATGATGATTTCAATGATGCTCACATAAAAGATAAGAATTGAAACATAAAGAGAGCATATTAAAGAATATGACTAACACATTTAAGTCTAACCCACTTCCTATTCATAGGGATTTTGTGAGCAAACAACCTATGGGAACAAGAATCAACTTGCATAGGAAGGTAAAACAAGCATAGCTTCGAGATTTTAAGCGCATAGAGAGGAAACTTGATATTATTGCAATTTATACAAGCATATGTTCCTCCCTCATAATAATTTTCAGTAGCATCATGAATGAATTCAACAATATAACCAGCACCTAAAGCATTCTTTTCATGATCTATAAGCATAGAAATTTTATTACTCTCCACACAAGCAAAATTCTTTTCATGAATAATAGTGGGAGCAAACTCAACAAAATAATTATCATGTGAGGCATAATCCAATTGAAAACTAAATTCATGATGACAAGTTTCATGGATATCATTATTCTTTATAGCATACAAGTCATCACAATAATCATCATAGATAGCAACTTTGTTCTCATAATCAATTGGAACCTCTTCTGGAATAGTGGAATCATTACTAAATAAAGTCATGACCTCTCCAAATCTACTTTCATCAATATAATCATCATAAATAGGAGGCATGCTTTCATCATAATAAATTTGCTCATCAAAACTTGGGGGGAAAATATCATCTTCATCAAACATAGCTTCCCCAAGCTTGTGGCTTTGCATATCATTAGCATCATGGATATTCAAGGAATTCATACTAACAACATTGCAATCATGCTCATCATTCAAATATTTAGTGCCAAACATTCTAATGCATTCTTCTTCTAGCACTTTGGCACAATTTTCCTTTCCATCATACTCACGAAAGATATTAAAAAGATGAAGCGTATGAGGCAAACTTAATTCCATTTTTTTGTAGTTTTCTTTTATAAACTAAACTAGTGATAAAACAAGAAACTAAAAGACTCAATTGCAAGATCTAAAGATATACCTTCAAGCACTAACCTCCCCGACAACGGCGCCAGAAAAGAGCTTGATGTCTACTACACAACCTTCTTCTTGTAGACGTTGTTGGGCCTCCAAGTGCAAAGGTTTGTAGGACAGTAGCAAATTTCCCTCAAGTGGATAACCTAAGATTTATCAATCCGTAGGAGGCGTAGGATGAAGATGGTCTCTCTCAAGCAACCCTGCAACCAAATAAAAAAGAGTCTCTTGTGTCCCCAACACACCCAATACAATGGTAAATTGTATAGGTGCACTAGTTCGGCGAAGAGATGGTGATACAAGTGGTATATGGATGGTGGATAAATGTTTTTGTAATCTGAAAATATAAAAACAGCAAGGTAACTAATGATAAAAAGTGAGCGTAAACGGTATTGCAATGCGTTGAAACAAGGCCTAGGGTTCATATTTTCACTAGTGCAAGTCCTCTCAACAATAATAACATAATTATTATCCCTCAACATGCAACAAAGAGTCACTCCAAAGTCACTAATAGCGGAGAACGAACGAAGAGATTATGGTAGGGTAAGAAACCACCTCAAAGTTATTCTTTCCAATCAATCCGTTGGGTTATTTCTATAAGTGTCACAAACAGCCCTAGAGTTTGTACTAGAATAACACCTTAAGACACAAATCAACCAAAACCCTAATGTCACCTAGATACTCCAATGTCACCTCAAGTATCCGTGGGTATGATTATACGATATGCATCACACAATCTCAGATTCATCTATTCAACCAACACATAGGACCTCAAAGAGTGCCCCAAAGTTTCTACCGGAGAATCATGATGAAAACGTGTGCCAACCCCTATGCATAGGTTCATGGGCGGAACCCGCAAGTTGATCACCAAAACATACATCAAGTGAATCACATGATATCCCATTGTCACCACAGATAATCACGGCAAGACATACATCAAGTGTTCTCAAATCTTTAAAGACTCAATTCGATAAGATAACTTCAAAGAGGAAACTCAATCCATTACAAGAGAGTAGAGGGGGGAAAGAAACATCATAGGATCCAAATATAATAGCAAAGCTTGCGATACATCAAGATCGTATCACCTCAAGAACATGAGAGAGAGAGAGATCAAACACATAGCTACTGCTACATACCCTCAGCCCCGAGGGAGAACTACTCCCTCCTTGTCATGGAGAGCACCGGGATGATGAAGATGGCCACCGAAGAGGGATTCCCCCCTCCGGCAGGGTGCCGAAACGGGTCTAGATTGGGTTTCGGTGGCTACGGAGGCTTCTGGTGGCGGAACTCCCGATCTATTGTGCTCTCTGATAGTTTTAGGGTATATGGAGATATATAGGCGGAAGAAGTACGTCGGGGGAGCCACGAGGGGCCCACGATGGTGGTGGGCGCGCCCCCAGCCTCGTGGCCTCCTTGTTGCTTCCCTTACGTGGACTCCAAGTCTCCCGGGTTGCTTTTCTTCCAAAAATAAGTTCCGTGAAGTTTCAGGTCAATTAGACTCCGTTTGATTTTCCTTTTCTGCGATACTCTAAAACAAGGAAAAAACAGAAACTGGCACTGGGCTCTAGGTTCATAGGTTAGTCTCAAAAGTCATATAAAATAGCATATAAATGCATATAAAACATCCAAGGTTGATAATATAATAGCATGGAACAATCAAAAATTATAGATACGTTGGAGACGTATCATGGCCTATGGCAACATATTGTGAGGGTCAGATACTTTAGAAACAAAACAGTAGCTGATATACGGAGCCGTTTCTCGGACTCCCCGTGTTGGAAAGCTATCATGAAAGTCAAAGACACATATATGGCTGGAAGGAAAGTTAATATCAATAGTGGTAACCTGGCTAGAGTCTGGCATGATCCTTGGATAGATGATACAACTCTGTGTGAGCGCTTCCCAGATCTATTTACTATTTACCAAGATCAAGAATGCACTGTTGCTTCCTGGGTTGCAAACAATTATAATCTGGATTTTAGACGCAGATTGTTTGGTGAGTTGAATAATCAATGGGCTTGGATGGTTATGAAAGCCAGGCAGCTGTCTTTGAATAACTCTTCAGATACTATCTCATAGAAGCATAATAGTAAAGGAAAATTTACGACTAAGTCAGTTTATGAGTGGCTAGAAAGGAACCTATCTGGCCCTAACTATAAGTGGGTGTGGAAAGCCCCTATCCCACTAAAAATCAAAATTTTCTTGTGGCAACTTTTTCAAAATGTTGTGCTTACAAGAGATAATATGCGGGCTAGGAAGTGGCATGGAGATCCTACATGTTCTTTTTGTACAAATGTTGAAACAGCGAACCATCTAGTCTTTACTTGCCCACTTGCCCGCACAATTTGGGGCGTGCTGGGAATGACGGGTGGAGCATCTTGTTGTCCCTGATCGCTTTGGCAAAGTTGGGCGTGGTTGTATATGTTTTTCCAGGAGGGGAACATTTCTATATGATGATTATCGCTGCTATTTGCTGGGGGATCTGGAACCTTCGCAATAAAGTCACTTTTGATAAACATATTGCTCGTATTTCGCTGGAGGCTGTTTTCACTACATGTTCTTTTATGTTATATTGGGCAGGTTTGCTTAAAGAAGATGATAAGATGAAGTTCCAGACTGGTGTGAAGAGATTGGCTCATGCGGTTGCTGCATTGGCGGATAGATCCTTTCCCCGCGGCAGACTCCTCCTCGGCGACAATGATGGGATCCAGATCGGCTAGCTGAGCTTCGCTGGTGTTTTCTGATCTTGCCTTCCACTGGGGTCTAATGGGCCGTGACTTTCGCGAAAGCACAACCGTGCCTCTCGCGGAAGCAAAACCGTGACTCTCCCGAAAGAAAAAAAAAACAAAAAACACGTTTTGTTTTTCCCTTTCCGAGAGGCACGGCCGTGACTCTCGCGAAAGTACAACCGTGCCTCTCGTGGAAGCAAAACCGTGACTCTCGTGAAAAAAAACAGAAAACGCGTTTTTTTCGTTTTCGAAAGGCACGGCCGTTACTTTTGCTAAAGCACAACCGTGCCTCTCGTGGAAGAAAATTCGTGACTTTCGCGGAAGGAAAAAAACGCGTTTTTTCGCGCAAAAGAAAATTTCAAAAAAAAAATTGGTCGAAAAGCTAAGAAAGACCGGGGAAAAACCAAAACGTCGAAAAAACCCGTTTAAAAAGCCGAAAACACGTGCGGAAAAATAAAAAAACAAAATCCGAAGGGAGCGTCCAGAATGCGACACGTGATAAATGGCTGAGAGCGCGCTAAATGGCGCTGATCGTTGCGAGGCTCCCAAAGAAGCGCTCGTTAACTAGTTGCTTTCAAGAACAGTTCTGTGCTCCTTGTAAAAAAAACAGTTCTGTGCTCAAGGGTTTCGCCGCGAGTAGCGGCGGCCACGAGCCCAGGCGACGAGGAGCGGCGGGGAAGAGGAGGCGGACACACGGCGTACGGCGGATGTTCCGGTGCCTCAGGAGCGTCCGGCAGCGCCTCGGCACCGATCGCCACCACCCGCAGGACAATCGCTGTCATCTCCTCTCAGCGATCGCCAACTGGATCGTCCGGCACCATTCAGCAAGCCAGTGAGTGTCCACTCCTCTCATGCTCTTCTTCGGTTCGTTGAGCTCACGGATTCACTAGCTTGTGTGCTCTGCATTGTCAATTTTGCGGTACTTTCTCTTTGCCTGCTCGATGTTGTTTTGGGCAATTTGTCCTTACATCAACTTAAATTTTGTTCAGTGAACAGACCAGCGGAGAACATCAGTGTGGGCTCTTGTGTCTTCCAATTCAAAGTAGACTATGAACGAAGCAAGCAGATTCCCGTTGGCATGGCCTTCTATTCCGACATCGTCTCCGCCGGGGGACACCTGTGGAGGGTTAAGTTCTTCCCGCGTGGGGAGTTAGAGGCCGACCAGGAGTATGTTTCGATCTTCCTGGAGCACATGAGCAAGTCTAGAAGTGTGGAGGTCATGTTTGAGGTCTTTATGATGGGCAGGGACAGCAAGCCATGTATGGCGCACAGACGAAGGTTCGTTCAAACCTTGGAAATCATGGAAGATAAAGACAGCAGCGACTGCTGGGGATGGGGTCAGTTCATCCAGGGAACTATTTTGGAGAAAGGTTACTTAACAGAGGGGCATGTCACATTTGTATTTTCCATCATGACCATCGATGACAACTGTGTTCTTGTCCCTCCTTCAGACATCGGGACCCATCTTGGCCGCCTGCTAGATCACGCTGATGGGACAGATGTGTCATTCATCGTTGACCATGAGACATTCCATGCTCACCGAGCAGTGCTTGCTGCCCGCTCACCAGTCTTTAGAGCAGAGCCCATGTCTGAAGCTACAATGCCATCCATCACGCTGCACGACATCACACCTGCAACATTCAAAGTTATGCTCCGGTTCATATACACAGATGAATTGCCCCTAGAAGACGAGCTTGAGGACTCTTCCACCGAGATGTTCCAGAACCTGCTTGCTGCGGCCGATCGGTATGCACTGGACAGACTGAAGATTGTTTGCGCCCAGAAGTTATGGGATAAAGTGTCGGTAGATACAGTTGCAACTATCTTAGCTTGGGCTGAAAGCTACAATTGCCAGGAGTTGAAGAACAGGTGCATTGACTTCTTTGTGGCGGAGTAAAATTTCAAGAAGGCCATCTTCACCGATGGTTATGCGTTGCTGGTTCTGAAATTCCCAGAGATCATTGCTGAGATGAAAAAGAGGGTTTAGGAGATGATACAGTGAGATATATCTCCATGTATATAGTTCAGGTGTTCAAGCGATAGTACTAGATGTGTTTGGGAACGTGGTGAGTGGTATGTGGCATCTTATCAAGCGTACTGGGGCGTATTGAATATGTTTCATGAGCTGGGAGCCTGATATTGCTGAATCTTCTTGTTAGCAGTATTGGGCATAGTTGCTACTGAGTACTAATGGCGGAGTGGTGGATGTTCATCAGATATCAGATACTCGTGCTGAATGAGCAGCTTTTCCGTTTGTGTTTGTTCTTTTGGCCCTCTAATGCATAACTATCTATAGCTCCGATAATCTAAATACTTCCTTTGTCATGGCAAAATAATTTCTAGAGTATAGCCTTTGCATAGCTTACTGTGAAATTCTGTTCCTGGTTCATCACTGAAATCAAACAAGGGATATTCAAAACCTGAAAACGTGGTTGTGACCCTTGTGGGAGTACTGAACAAATTTTCTAATTAATTGACCTGTGTGTTCGAGAGAAGAAAAGGAGGCCCTACTAACGGTTCAGTATCTTTGCATATACTCCTACTACAATTCATTAGAGAAAGGCTAGAAATGTGCAGCTTGTTTTCCGTTTGTGGTTGTTCTTTTGGCCATGTCGTGTCCTGAAGCTTATAAAATGTTCACTTTTTGCTTATATAATGCATGACTATCTAGAGCTCCGAGAATCGCCTTTGTCATGGCCAAAAAATCTGGATTATAGCGTTTGCATAGCCAGCATAAAATTCTGTGGATAATTTGTTTGATGCCAACATTTGGCATTGCCAATACTTGGCAAGCCAACAATTAGCAATATCGGAAGTTCCCAAAAAATGGCAACTTCTTGCGAAATTGGCAAGTAAACATGATAACTAACCAAGCTCAAGCGAAATTGCCATCCTATCTGTGCAGATGTCATGGTGATACACAAGTTTCAATGGAACTCAGCTTTCTGAGATTGCTAATCAGTCCAGAAATATGCAAAAAATCATTCATCTAACAACACTCAAAATCATTTGCCCACACTTTATCAGCCAAAGGAATCTACATAAACATGCAAATAACTTGAACAGCAGTGGTAAACAATGCATACTGCTCTTGTAATAGCAAATAAAACAGTGCCGACAGTCGATACACACTCGCATAAAAACAGTAATGAATTTACAGATGGTGTTTCCTGTAACTTTGATTCAAAGCATTACACACAGTGGTTCATGAAGAACAAACTAAAACACAAAGCAGGTGTTGCTGCACAGCAACAGCATTCGAATCCCCTCAACAGAGGCGGATACCACAGGGACCATCCACATATAGTACCACTGTCCACCACAAGCCAGACAAGACACTACATCGAGATACCGACTCCTACAGCTATTAGGTAATAATAAAACTCCGGGTAGCTCTTATTGTTACTGCGTCGGGATGGGCTGCATCTCAGGAGCTGTGGCAGGCGCAGGGTCAGCTGCCGGGTAGGCAAAAACCCTTGCGATGCGCTCCGTTGGGACAAGCGGGAGGTAGGTAGCGACGGAGTTGCCACGCTTAGCACCATCAAGCACGGCAGAGTTGTACTTGGCTGAGAGCTGTGCAGCTGTGGGGAGGACGGCACGGGTCACTGAGGGGACGAGCGGGAGGCGGTTCAGGGCAGCCCAGGCTTCGGCAGCCTTGCGCTCGGCCACAGGCTCGTAGCGGGTATACAAGTCGCGGGCCTTTGGCTCAGCGCGAGCAATGGCCGACTTGGCCAGTCCAGTTGCTGTGCCCATTATGCCTGTCTTCTGCACCTCAGCTGCTGCAGAGCGGGCATAGGTTGGCACCTCCTTCACGACCGGTGGGACACGACGATCAAGCTCCTGGACAGACTCATCAACCTGCAAGGCACAAGCACATGCAGACATTAGTTACTTGAATAGCAATCAAATGATTAAAATACGATGCACGTGGAAGTGTAGAAATGAAGAAACAGTTAGTTAACACTGCATAAGCCTTGCCTCGCGCTAACCAATAAATCAGTTGCAAGAACTAGCAACATCTGAATTCAAATGCCCATGTTATAATGATATTTGCTTTACAGGCTATTGTGTTGATAAATTGGACATAAATTGATTGATGCAAGAGTTGTAGCCAATCCCATTTCGAATTGCTCAGATAGATGCAAGCAAAATATGATATCCTCAGTTAACATCAACTCAATTTTTCCCTGTACCAACTAAGATCCTACAATCCAACTCTACAGATAGAAAATGAAGCAGACAGCTGCCAACAACAAATTATAACGAGTACCTAATAAGTCAGTTCCTCTGGTGTTCAGACAAGGTATGTGATCAACAGATTGGCAAGAACACCTTGATTCTCCTAGGTAGTATCAAACTATCAGGACATCATCAGTATTACTAAGAAAAAACTAGATTCACAGGATAAACAATCCAGCAGTTTAATTGACATAACGGCTCATAACACTACGCAGATGCGATGTGAAATCAGGAGCACAGAACTAGATACTCCCGTCGCAAGAAGCAACAGCCAGTAACTGGATCGGATAATAAATCATCACATACAGCTAAGAAATAAAGTTCAAGTTTCTCAATTGTTCTCACCTTGCGGTCGAGGAACTTGAGGAGGTCGAGCGGCACGGCGTGGTAGCGGTCGTAGACGGGGCCGACGACGGCCTTGACGGTCCCCTCGACGTGGTCGACGCCGAGGCGGAGCGGGCCTGCGCCCTGCTTGGCGTAGGCGTAGGCCGCGGCGGCCAGCACGACCGCCTGCGCCGCCGCCTGCTGCACGAACTCGAGGTACCTCAGCCTGGCCTCCTCCTCCTCGGGCGTCCTCTCCACCGTCACCTCCTCCTGCGCGCGCGCCAACAAAACAAACCACAGATCAGCACCAAATCACAACCGAAATTGAAAAGCCGAAACAAATCTCGGGGCGAGATCCCTTACCGCCGCGGGCTGGGTGCTGATCGGGGCGGCGTCGTTGTTGCCTGACTGCGCCATCACTGCTCTTAGGTGGGGGATCGACGGAGCTGCGCTTGATACCGCGAGAGGGAGACGAAGAACTTTTTCGATCGAGGCGATTTCGCTGCTAGGGTTTTGGGGATTCGGTGGATGGATTTGGCGGAGGTGGGGAATCGGGGCTCTTATAGGGAAGAGAAGAGAGAGACAATATGAAACCGATCGGACGCGTCTGTTTTTTCTTTTGCCTTCCGCGTTAAGGAATTTTGCGCCTGTCCGTTTCGCGTCCGCGCCGGGGCTTCCAGAAGGGGGTGTGGGTGGGCCCGCTGCGGGTCGCCGACAGTGGGGCAGGCAAAATGGGGCCCGCGTCCCGGTGGGTGTGGGTGGTGGCTACGCGCCGTGATGCGGAGGCGGTTGGGTGTGGGGCCGGCGCGTCTGTGAGGGAGACGGGGGACGGTGTGACGTGTACGGGCGGTTTTGCGTTTACGAGGGGCGGTGCGCGATGTGTGAACGGCGTTCGCCGTGTTTTACGCTTTTCGGTTTTTTTTTGTGTGTTTTTGGAATGGAATATGTTTTGTGGTGCTGCTACGCTGCTGGAAGTTTCGAGACGAGGTCTAGAGATCTGTGGCTTTCTGTCGAAAACCTGACGCTGACGGAGAGGCTTTCTCCGCAACAAGACCACCGGTTTTGTGTCGACCACATAACCTCCGAGTAATTCACAAGGCCCCAACTGGACGCGTAGCTCAGGTGGGGGTTTGGTTTTGGTTTTTCTGCAGTGGAACCATCCGTTGGAGGTTATGTTCTAGATTTGGCATTGATGTTTATTAAAAAAAAATCAATTTTTCGTTGATGCTGGTTCCGTGGGACATGTCGCTTGCATCGACAATGAGGTTAGAGTGTGTGCGTTCACCAGCCGCAAAAAAAAAGAGTGTGTGCGTTTATGAAGATGAGTATATATACGCGAATATGAGCATATGTGTCGTACCGTGTTTTAAAAAATCTATTTCCTCCATTCCGAATTACTTGTCACAGGTATGGATGTATCTAGATGTATTTTAGTTCTAAATACATCCATTTCTGCGACGAGTAATTTGAAACAGATGGAGTAATAGCCAATGTCCCATATCATAAGCACTTTCTTTTTTACGGCCCGTCCAAATTACGGTTTCCCTAGATTATGAAAAAAGTATGATGTTTTAGCAAACTTGATCTTAATTTCCGTGTTGATGCTAGACAATTTCATTCCCTTATAGGGACCGCTTTAACACTTGCTAACGGTATAGGTTATGAAGACATCATTATCTTGCTGCCCCATAGGAAAAGGTAACTTGAGGCAACTTTACTAATTTTATTTCTTCAACCCAAGTTGCTACCTAGTGGGCCTCAAATAAAAGAAAGATAGCAAAAAATATAAAGTATCGGATCTAATCCCCAACACAAATGCACCCGCATGAACAATAATTTTTGAAAGTGTGTAAAAACAATCAAAAAATTCTGAAAACTTTTGTGGATAAACATCAACGAGTGTTCTGGCATCATGCAAAATTTCACCACCAAAAGTCACCCATAGTGGCATGTGCCGGAAAAACAGAAAAATGAGTGCTTCAAATGCGGTTTTTTTTAGTCCTGACCTTTTTTTACAAGCCTCCATAGATGTCTTTTCTAGGTGAATTTTTACATGATATTAGAACATATGTTGATGTTCATCCAAAAATTTAAGATTTTAAAAAAAATGTTTACTGTTTTTGAATTTTATTGTTCATGCGTGTGTATTTAAGCTTGGGAGCAGATAATCCATGTCCAGCAAAAAAAAAACTCCCATACACATGGGTGACATGCATATCTATTCTCTCGCCCTCCACTCCAAACTTTTGCACGTAACCACATCAAGCACTCGCAACCTTTTTTTTCACGGGTGAAGCACTCGCAACCTGCAAAAAAGAATCCGACACATTGCAGGGCATCACCCCCTGACATGCGAATCTACATGGCATATATATAGGGCAGCAGCTTGAAGACATGCCTTAGGTCATGCCCATTACGCAGATTGCAGATGCTAATTGAGATGCCTTTTGACAGTCCTTACAAACCACTCGACCAATAGTAGAAGGTATAGCTAGCCCTGTCAACGAGTGGTTCCTTCTCAACACGGGAAATTTATCAGGGAAAAGGAGAGTCGTCGAAGATGCTCTTAGTAGTAAGGGCCTCTTTGATTCGTAGGATTTTGAAAACATAGGAATAGGAAAAATGTAGGGTTGGAGTGGCATGCCCATTTGAATCCTATAGAATTAGCAATGATTGTTTGATGCCACGGGAAAAACAAAAAAATTGTAAAAAGAGGTTCAAGTGGATGTTAAATTTCCTATGAAATGTAGTACAGAAGATTCCATAGGAAAAATTCCTATGGAATCCAATCCTATGAATCAAAGGACCAACATAGGAAAAAATCCTAAGGATTTCAATTCTCCAGAAATCCTATAAAATTCCTTTAAATCAAAGAAGCCCTAAGAAGTTTCATTGCCCCCAGCAAGCTCTGTGGGTGTTTTCTTCTCTTTCAACAAGGCTCAATGGTGATTTGAGGTTTGGGGTCAAAGTTTGAACAAATCTCACAAACGTTTCAGCATACTATCAGTACTAACTAGCAAGAGTAGGTTTTATTAGTTTAAGAAGATCGGATTCTCAATTCTCGCGCGACTTCAAACTGAATCCACACGGTTTCAACATATTTACAAAATTTTCGAATAAATTTTAGTTGACGTTCAACATACAGAAAAATCACCATCGAAATGCAATGCATGGGATTTAAGGAGCCAGGTAATAGTCAATAATCACCAGCAGAAAGCAGAACTGCAGAAACATGTAGGGTGACAGGTATCAGTAATCCAAATCCAAAGTTTGAACCGAACTGAAATTTCTTCGTCAGACCCAACATCAGTAATAGAGTGATACAAGGATCACAGAATTATAGAACTACTGTACCAGGATCATTATGGGTTTGCATCTTTTGTTGTTCAGACGAGGATCCACCTGTTCGTATGATTCATCTGAATAGTTATTAGTTATTGTCTATTTTCTCATACTCAAAAACCGCACAGTCGGTATAGTGGAGATATTAAGCATGATTGTTGCCGTAGCAAGTAACACTACCTGAGATTCAGAGTATGATACAACCTGTTAATTACTACTCCCTTTGTTTAAAACTGCCAAAATGTCTTACATTTGTGAAGAGAGTGAGTACCTCCCTTCCAAAATAAAGCAAGTTCTGGGTTGGTACTCCCTCCCAAAATAAAACAAGTTCTGGGTTTGTTCCAAGTCAATCTTGAAATGCAGACAGTGCTTATTTCCTCATCATGCGGTAAAGAACATTAAAAAGATGGACAGCAACAACGGTGATTGATAGAATGGTAGAAGGATCATATAGATCTACCAACATTATTGAACTATAGTTCCAGATGAATATAACAACACTCTCCAGCCAAAATTATGATACGAACAATCTGCGGGGCAGAAAGGAAAAATGAAACTGATACAGATTACCGGTTCAAGAAATTAGGAAAATTGCTAACACAACACATTGATGATTTAAGTAAATAGATGCTCTTCTTGACAAGCTAATAAGCAAACGATGGTTCACCGGGCCGGAAGCTCCTGTAGATGGAGGCTATCACTGGGACTAGACCCAGTAGCGCGATCTGGACCTGCTCCGATGTGCTTGTCCTGACGGTGATCTGTCCGCTCAGCTTGTTGTTGAGCCCAAGGCGAACAGCCATCTTTGAACCCCTTCCAATCGAGAACTGGGACTGAAGATTAGCCCCCAGGGCAAGGTCACGGCGCCACTTCATGAGGGACAGGCCCAAGGTTGACAAGGACTGACCAATTGGATAATCTTTGTCTTTTAAGCGTGCTTCCAGGTTGGCTCCATAGGCTGTATCCCCTTGAGCTCGCATTGCGCCTGTGCTTGCCACTAACGCCAGCCTCTTACCAACAGAGAGCTGGTCCTCGACCTTCAGCCCAGTTGCTACAATGTCACCCAAGAAAGTCACAGAGAATCCTCCAGTGGTCTTGTTCTTCTTGATGCTCTTGAATTTGGTCTCACCACGGAGAATATAAGCAAGCTGCCGCCCAACAGTCTGGATGTCAAAACCAGCAAGGGAAGACGCATCCTCCCCATGCTTTGCTGAGATGGAAGAATCCAAATGGATGCTAAATTCCTTCTTGTCCTTGGTAACCTGAACTGCCACAGTACCTGGGAATTTGTTAAGGAGAGCGAGCGACTCTTCAACGCTTACACCATCATAGCCACAGTCATGATCCCACCCATGCGCATCTAGAACAGGCCTTGCAAGGACAGTAGAGGTTGGTTCCAGAAAACGGTAACGGTATGTCGGATTGTCACAATCAAATGAAGGAGGCAGCACCATGTCAGGCAAGGGAACTGAAACATTTTCTGGAGGAGGATCCTGATCATTTTCACCTGCGATACTAGCATAGCCATAAGCATCCATATCAGACTTGCCTCTCTTCTTCATCTCCTTTAACCTGCGGAGCTCATCCTTCCACTGTTTCTTCTGCAGAAGTTTGACCCTGTAATCATACTCATCAAAATAAGCATTCTTCTGCTCTTTTGTGAGCCTTGCAAGCTGCGCTTTGGTCAAAGGCTTGAAGGGAGGAAGCTGATCATATTCCTCTTCATCTTCATCTTGTTCTATATCAGAATACTCATCCAAATCAATATCAGAATCTCCTTCATTACCACCCTGATCAGGTGAAAGTTTTGGGTGAGCTCTTGACTGCAACAGGGAGGATAGCAGGAAAGGAAGTGGCGGGGAGCGGAAGCGGAACCCAAAAAGCTTCCCAGGAGAAGGATCCTGAAGCTTCAAAAGTGAGTTGGCTTCTGATAATATCTTTGATGAGTAGCACAAGAGCAGCATCTGATGCCTCCAACTTTGGCCATTTGGAAGCACTTTCTGACCCTCACGGTTCTTCCGGCAAGAAGGATGGTTCTCAACAAGGGCTACTGGGTTCATCAGACGCATATCCCCTGCAGCCTGCCTGATGGATTGCTGGATAATGTGGGATCGCTGTGCCATCAATACCTCATATGTCATAGGGGCACCGTTGAGGCCTTCAGGAGGAGCAGAAGCAGCATGGGTGAGAGCAACAATGGCGTTGAACCATATGGAAGAACCCAGAACAGAAGTAATGGTTTTTAGAAGAGGCAAGTCATTAAGATCACGGCTCAGACTATCGAGACGGTCCACATATAGAACGATATCTGGGGGACATCTCTTGGTATATTTCTTGACGGATGCGAGAATTTTCCTGTTGGCTCCTTGGTCCATCACATTGGGCCGAAGGCCTGGTGTATCAATGATCCGTATCTTGACACCATCCACATTACCAACAATTTCACGCACGCTGGTGGTGGCTGCACCAAAAGCATCAGTTTTGGACTTCACTTCGCCAAATATAGAATTTATAGTTGCACTTTTGCCAACTCCAATCTTTCCCAAGACGAGTATGTTGCAGGAGAAGCTCAAATCCTCTTTTCCCTCCGCTTCAAGCAGCAAGGCTTTCTTCCGTGCATTCTCGAGGCTGAAAGCTCTGTTTGTCTGCCTTCCATGTCGGATACCCTCAGCAAGGCTCAGACGGTACAGCACTTGTGCTGCTACTGTCTCTTCAGGGGTCGCCCCCAATTTATAGACAAGGCGCAGAAACTTTACACGAATCAACTCAACCTTGTCATGCAATTTCTTCTCTTCCTCTGTCATCTCGTCATTAGGCTCAGCAGTCACTGCCAGCTCAGAGGGGCTGAAGAGGTTTGACCGGGCAGGTTGGCGGGGGGCAGTTGGCCGCAAAGATGGGGCTGAGGAGCCCAGACCAGCAGGTCTATCCATGGAAAAGATTCTGGAACCGTCTTGCGAAGAAACTGTGATGTTCCCATCAGGGGATGCACCGGTAGCCGCTTTTAGTAGGGCAGCTAAAGCAGCAGAGTCAAAACCCTTCTCATCATCATCCTCATTATCGTCGTCATCATCATCGTCCTCAGAATCATCAAGAACAATTTGTCCATCCATGCTATTAGTGTACTCCCTTGAGCTGCTCAAGCCAGACACAGGACTACCACTTGAGGATCCTTCACCAAGCTCCTTCATGATCTGCTTTGCAGCTTCAGAGTTCTCTATGATTGCAACACGTGCAGGACTCCTGTCAAAGCTCACCTCATCATCGTCCTCATCACCCTCATTACCACTCCCATCTTTCTCATCAGCTGCAGCTAAAACTATCTCATCATCAACAGCCTCTACTTCACGGTCAGTAACATCTTGTGCACCTTCATTCTCCTCACCACCTGTGTCTTCGTCATCAGCTGCAGCTACAGTTTTCTGATCATCTGCAACTGCAGCCACAACTATCTCATCATCACCAGCCTCTTCTTTGTGGCTAACCACCTCTGCAGCAGGTTCATTCTCATCGACATCATCATTGTTTTCCTTGACTGGTTCTGGAGCCAACTCCCGAGACAAGATAACAGCATCACCACCAGCAACAACACTCTCAACCTCTGTAGGCTTCTCAACACCAACATTTTCCACAGTTCCACTAGCAACCACCTGGTCCTCTGCATTTTGTGCCTTCTCATTGCTTTCGGTAAGCGGAACATCCACGCTTGAAGGAGCAAGCTTCACCAAACTCTCCGACCTAATGTCATCGATAACCTGGTATGGATCGTTTGAATTCTTTATATCCCCAAAATCCACATTAATGTTAACACTACTAGCAAAAGATTTAGATAGAACATGACCACTTACCTCAGGACTTGCGTCGCTTTCTGGCTCGGGCATTGCAACCTCATCTTTCTCATTAGCCTGGTAATCCAGGCTACCATTGTCAATAACCTGGTTTGGATCATTTATTTGTTTTAAACTCCAGTAGTGTCAACATTACTAGGTAGTAGCAACGAAATTATATTGAGCATGTCCACTTACCATCGGGCTTGCATCATTCACCTGATCAGGCTTTGCAGCCTCGTCTTCCACATTAGCATGGTTCTCCACTGGGCTTGCATCATTCACCAGATCAAGCTTTGCAGCCTCGTCTTCCACATTAGCATGGTTCTCCACGGTACCGTTATCAGCAACCTGCTTCATTACATTTGAATTGTTCGCATCCTCTACTGGTGTCAAGACAACTAGTAACAGAACTAGAACGAATATGCCCACTTACCACTGGAGTTGCATCGCTCTCCGGCTCGGGCTTTGCCGCCTCGTCTTCAACATCAGCGCGGTTACCATCGTCAGCAACCTGGATTGGGTCATTTGAATTGTTCATAAGATATCTTACCAATATCAATACTATCAACAAAAATTATCAGATTGAAGAGGCCCACTTACCACTGGACTTGCATCGCTTTCAGGTCCCTGCTTTGCAGCCTTGTCTTCCACATCAGCCTCATTCTCCAATGATGCTTCTGGAGCTTCTTCACCTCCCACCACCACCAACTCAGCAGGCGCTTCAGCCTCACCACCCAAACTGCCATTGGCTTCAGCTGTAGGAGCCACCTTATCCTCCGGCTCCGCCGCCTCCATGCTCGTGGTGGACGCCGTAACCGCCTTCTCACTGTCAAACTCACCATCATCTTCGCCTCCAGCGGCCACCTCTGCACGCTTCTCACCCTCTGGTTTCTCCTCGGACAATTCAGCATCGAGTGCCACGTTGCCCACTTCCTTCACCTCCAAAGAGGCACTTTCCTCTGGTTCGTCTGTCAATTCAGGCTTCTTATCACCTACCAGCGCATCAGCGGATGGCAGGGAAGCATCCCCCTCGCCCAATTCACCATTGTCGGACTCAGACTTCGCTGCAACAAGCGCCTGCACCAACAACGCAGCCTTCACATCTTCCACCGACAATTCCCGGTCACCTTCCTCCTCCTTGGCCGCAGCCGCCTCCTCCTCCTTCTCTTCTCCAGCCCCCTCACTTGCATCTTTCCCATCTCCTACCGCTGCTTCCACCTCCCCGCCGTCCTCCGCCTCCACCACCCCGCCGTTGTTGGCCTCCGAACCAGTAAAGCTCCGGTCTTTTCCCTCAAATCTCACCTCCTCGCCCTCCCCTACTCCACCCACCTCCGCCGCCGCCGCCCCTGCACTCTTGGCCCCCTCCGCCGCCGCAGCCTCGTCCGCATCAGCGGCCGGAGGCCGCTCGTCGGCCACGGGCGCGACTCGGGCGTCGGTGGTCGCCATGCTGCCGCCTCTTGCTCCGCCCACAAGCAAAGCAGCAGCAGAAGTCGTCGGATTCCGTCGTCGGAGGAGGAGATGGAGGGGAGGGAAGAGGGGAGGAGAGGATAAGGTGAGGGTTTTAGGTTAGGCTACTCGATTTATCTCGCGAGTATATATAGCTCAATTCGATTTGGGTCTGGTTTGGCGTGTAATTCTGGGACGAGATGGCAGCCAGCCAGGGGCCAGGGGTGAGATGAGAAAGCAAGCAATGGGCAAGTTTGGGGGGGCTGGTGATAAGGCGCTTTTTTTTATTGGCTCCATATTCCTTTTCTATTTTTGTGTTCTGTGTTTGGTTTTTTTTTTTTGTAGAAAGTGCATCAGATATTTATGTAAAAAACAGGAAACGATACAAAAGAAGAAGGACAACAAGACGCAAAACGACCTGTAAAAAATAAAATTGCTTCTAGACGGTAAGAGATGGAAACACCTGCAAACACCTACACTATACAACGCTTTGAAGACCGCAATAGCCAGTCACCGGTAACAACGAGATATAGTAGGCGTGGAAGGAGCATCAGTTGACCAATTTATAACAGAAACAGGACTAGAAATCATACAAACATGATTTCTTAGAGGAAACTCAATTTCTTAAAGGAAAACTGACTACAACCTCGCCACCACCTAGACCGGTGGCCCATCGGGCACTTCAAGTCGCCCAGCGACCTATCAGGACCGCAAATTCACACCCGGACAGGGTCGTGCAACACGCCTTCAAGCCAGGATTCCTCTCCTCGACCTTAAACTTGAGCTCCTCATTTAGATATGTAACTTCCACACACCCAGTAGCTCCCTCAAGAGATGCTTAGTGCAATTCTTCACATCACCATGTCTCACCTTCAAATCATAGCACCTCGTCGCACCCTTTGCATCTGCCACTCTCACATCACGTGCAAGCCCACCATCGTTCGCCATGAAACGAGCAGAATTGACCATGTCGTGTAGGCTTTGCTCTGCGGCCTCCTCAAACAACTACTAGGGGAAGAGAAGCTAAGGGTGAGGCCCGCCAGCTATGGTTTTAGGAGCTGCATGTGTCGCCCTGGGAGGGGGTTCCATGGCTGAAAAATTATTACTGAAAGAATATTACTCAAATATCTTGTAGGGTCTTGTTCTTTCAGGGTTACGTGGTCTCGTTGCCTAGTTTTTTTTCCTGATTTTCTTTCTTTTGCATGAAATCGTATAAGTGTAATTGAAAGGTTATATTTTCTTTAAAATAATAGATAGTAAGTACAATAAAATAATTTAAGGGTGTTACTTTACATTGGTTCCTCCCCTGACATAGGATGGAGGGGCAACACAAGTGATGAAGTTCCATGCATGGACATAGAAAAAAGAAATATCTTATTGTTTTGTCTATTTAGTTTATATTTTGTATATCATCTAGATAAAACTTTTTAAGATTGTGTACTAAAATAGTATATATGCATAACAAATATATTTTGGCACCATATATTTAAGAAAATATATAACTAAATTGCAAGCTAATGAGAAATCTATGATACAAGCACTGCAAGATGTTACCAGAACTATGTTTTTAAGTGCCCATGGGTCTCCCCTCCATTGCCACCTATAGATAACACGAGTACAGTCTCTTAAAAAAGGACAAAGAACGGTAATTAGACTATAAACTGAATATATGGCCATTCACTTGTTTTAATTTTGTTTTATGGCCATGATGTATGCTCCCTTCATTTGGAAATATACAGCGTCCATGTTTTTTTAAGATTAAAGGTTGAAAAAAGATTGGTCCAACAATGTCATTTATATTATAAAAATTATATCCTTGGATTTGTATTGAAAAGCACTTTCCATTGGTATCACTTTTTCAGAAAAATCTTCCGATCTATTAATACTATGTCATGGCAGTACAAAGAATACTAGAAGTAACAAAAATTACAACGAGATCAGTGGACCACCTAGCGACGACTACAAGCATTGGAGCGAGTCAAAGTCGTGCCGTCATCATCACTCTATCATTGGAGCCGATCAAATATTGTTGTAGTAAACAATCGAGAAGTCATCGTGTTAAGATGTCCCACAGGACCAGGGCACTAGAACAACAGTCATTGCAATTGATGATAAGCGTAAATCGGAAGGGTCAAGGCTGTAAACAAACTGATGAAAATGTTGGTTAATCTAATCCATATGGATTTGCCTCAGACGGACATAGACAAAATCCAAGCAGATCCACCGAAGACCAGCGGTGACGGAATCCCGTGAGATTTGCCAAATACACACTCACGCTCTCTTCGCCGATGCTAGACGCACCGTGGTGACAAGGATGGGATGTGGGAGACATTATTTCTATTATGGGACATCGTCGCCACCTCGCAACCCTACAAGACACTAACACTACCTAAATCAAGAATGGGATCCTTCCTGCCGACGAGTGGCCAGGGTACTCCGCACCTCCATCGCTGAAGGGATGCCGGAGGCGGGACGGGTCGACGGTGGCGCCGACTGAAGGAGGAAACCTTAATCACCTATTTGTGTCGCCTCATGGGTAGGAAGGGACTGGTTCTCCCATTGGTATTTCTTTTTGTATGAGATAATCGACACAGTTAGACAAATTGTCAGTTAAAACCAAATTTTTGGAAAACATATATATCTTATATTTCCTGACGAAGAGAATAATTTTAGCACCCATTTGTTTTTTAATGGGAAACACTACCGCTCAACTGGCGGATGTTTGTGCGCGCGGCGATCTTCTTTGTGGCCGTCAGATTTGATTTGGATCGAATGACTCACAAGCAATCTCTATTATAGTACAGTTTTTACTTGTTTCAATTGGCTTGATTGAAACAAATAATATGTTGCAGAACGAGCACTCACAACCAGTAGCCAAGTCGAGTGTTGCTACTTGTAGGTCGTCTTTGCCAAGCGTCACCGCCTATTGGTCGTCGTCGTGAGTGCATCCATGCTGAATCTCTGTCGCCAAACGCCTCCCGACGACCGGATCAACGGATCCGGAGATCCGCCACACTGGTATAGAGCGCCATCAACCTCATTGTCCTCCTGACACCACCGGCACTGGCAGCAGCCACATCACCACGCCATACGTCCACATCTACTCCAAGTTTATGCAACAACAACGGTGCTGCGGAATGGCGGCTGCAAAAGACGACTATGTTAGTGCGTGATTCATTCGGAGATGTTGTTGCGTCTTTTGCAACAAGGGTTTTTTTGCGAGGGCAACAAGGGTCCTGTTACAGAAAATTAGACACGGTGGTGGATGTGTTTGCAATTTTTGCAACAAGGGTTTTGCTGTAGAAAATTAGAGAAGAAGAGGTTTTGCAACAGAGGACTTGTTGTAGAAAATTAGAAAAAAGAGGGTTTTTCAATAAAGGTCTTGTTGCGGGAAATTAGAAACGAGGAGGTTTCGCAACAAAAGTATTGCTGCAAGAAATTAAAGAAGAAGGGCTCGCGTCACATAGCACGCCCCTTTTTTCATTTGTGAGTAACAAAACACTTTGACAATATACACGATATTCAAAACACCACATTCAAAGCACCGATAAGAATATATGGCGGAACTTTTTTTGAAAAAGGAGGTCAAAACATCAATCGATCATTTTTATTAATTATTTAACAAATGTCTGATAAGAACATACATCAAGTCACCCGAAGCTACCACTCACACGTATAAACTTGATAATATATAGTGCTCTCACTCCTCATATTAAAACCGGCGTCGTCGTCGATCCATCCATAATGTATCGAAACCTATGGCCGGTGCAGCAAACCTAAAGCGTACACCACGTGCACACATTTTAGAAGCCGCCACGATGATCAAATCGCCGATCCATCTTCAGGAAAGAGATTTGTATCATCTTTGCCAGTCTGTCCATCCGTCGACGTCACCGCGGTGCCCAACGACACCACCTCCCTACGCAAATTTGTGTTTGGTACAAACAACACAACACCTAATTGGGACATATATAGATTATATAACATATAAATGAATGGAATTGATGATAAAATGTCTTACATGTTTCCCACTACATATTAGTTAATCGTGAATTTTTTTGTTATCTTTGAAAAAACGGGTGCTCCTATGCATCCTTAGGGCATCTCCAACGGTAACCTGCAAAAAACCTCCCGCATCCGTCCACGGACAGTGAGGACTAGTCTGGGGACACAGATGCGGGAGGCAGCCATCCAATGCTAGCCACATACATTTTCACAACAATTCAAACCAATCGGACGAAATTCATGCAAACACAGCCGGATTTCATGCAAATATGACGAGTTTCATATAAAAAGGCGGATCTTCATATAAACATGAGGATTTCAGTACATTTACATCAACGGTGCTAGTCCTGCTCTGAAGGTATAATTAATACCTAATCTAAATCGCTGCCCGCGGATTTCTTTGTCTTCCTCATGTCCGGCAGCCCGATCACCGGACTGCCGGGAGCCCTGGAGGTATATGCTTCAGCGCAAAGGACGACTCGCTTCCCTGCCACTCATCGGAGTAGAACCCCCGGTTGATGCTTCAGCGGGTGGGGAAGGCGGCGCCTCCGCTTTCGTGAAGCCCATGTGGGATCGACGGAGGTCCTCCAAAGAGAAGAACCGGGCAAGACACCGGCTGTGTACGTCGGTGTCACCTACGTGGCGGCCTTCATGGGACCCAATCGGTGGCGGACTCCCGTATTCTACTTCTCCTCGGTGATGGCGATGGACGCGAAGGATATATTCACCAAAACGCTTGATGAGAAAGTATTTTGGAGCCGCTTGATATCATGCACATATGCACACACTTAGCATAATATCGGGATGGGAGGCACATAGATATAACAATGAACCAATCATAGAGCATTAAACCTTTTGGTCAACCGGTTTGGCATCCTTAGTCAAGTCAAGATGTTCACTAGTAGGCATGGGTATTTTCATACCTTTGCTTTCTTGCATGTGAACTTCTTGAAAAGATCCTTGGTATACAATGGTACACCATGTGCTATACACATGGTTTTTAACCCCTTTCCGCAATGGCATTTGGAACCGTCGTCAAGTGAGTGACTGTGATGGGGGGTGAGGGAGTCCTGGATTAAGGGGTCTCCGGACAGCCGGACTATATCCTTTGGCCGGACTGTTGGACTATGAAGATACGAGATTGAAGACTTCGTCTCGTGTCCGGATGGGACTCTACTTGGCGTGGAAGGCAAGCTAGGCAATACAGATATGGATATCTCCTCCTTTGTAACCGACCTTGTGTAACTCTAGCCCCCTCCGATGTCTATATAAACTGGAGGGTTTTAGTCCGTAGGACAACATACAATCATACCATAGGCTAGCTTCTAGGGTTTAGCCTCTCTGATCTCGTGGTAGATCTACTCTTGTAATACTCATATCATCAAGAACAATCAAGAAGAACGTAGGGTTTTACCTCTATCAAGAGGGCCCGAACCTGGGTAAACATCGTGTCCCCTGCTTTCTGTTACCATCCGCCTTAGACGCACAGTTCGGGACCCCCTACCCGAGATCCGCGATTTTGACACCGACATTGGTGCTTTCATTGAGAGTTCCACTGTGTCATCACCATAAGGCTTGATGGCTCTTTCGATCATCGCTAGAGATGCGGTCCAGGGTGAGGCTTTCCTGCCTGGACAGATCTTCATATTCGACGGCTTTGCACTGCGGGCCAATTCGCTTGGCCATCTGGAGCAGATTGAGAGCTACGCCCCTGGCCATCAGGTCAGATTTGGAAACTTGAACTACATAGCCGACATCCGCGGAGCCTTGATCTTTGACGGATTCGAGCCCATGTCGGACGCGTCGTACAGTCTTGACGAGCATGACGTAGCTCTGCCGTCGGACATTATTCGGGAGATCGCATTCGCAGCTACTCCGTCCATCAATCCGGAGCAAGTCGCGCCATCCGAGAGCGGAGGGATGGACCCCGCCATGGAGGCCGCACTCTCAATGGCGATAGAGCTGGATACTGACTTCACCCCTTACGAGAGCCGTGTCGCCAAACCACTGGATTCATCTACGGCCATGGACTCCGAGCCGCTCATATCCGTGCCCGTCGAGTCCGACTGGGCGCCGATCATGGAGTTCACCTCCGCGGACATCTTTCAGCACTCACCCTTCGGGGATGTGCTAAATTCTTTAAGGTCTCTCTCCCTGTCAAGAGAACCTTGGCCGAACTATGTCCGGCTAGAATGGGATGCGGGCGACGAGGAAATTCGCTGCCCACCCACCACCCACTTAGTAGCCACTGTCGACGACTTAACCAACATGCTCGACTTCGGCTCCGAAGACTTCGACGATATGGACGAAGCCGGAGACGAACAGGATCCACCACCCTCAAGGGACTGGACCGCCACCTCATCATATGATATATACATGGTGGACACCCCCAAAGAAGCCAATGGCGATGAGAAGACGGAGGATGGCCCCTCCAAGAAGCAACCCAAGCGCCGACGTCAGCGGCGCCGCTCTAAGCCCCGCCATAGCAAGAACAACGATAATAATAGTCCACGCGACTCTGGAAAAGACGACAACTGCACCACCCGGGTGGTAGAAAACGATCAAGATGCAAACTGCAAACATAGTACGGATCCAACATCCGAACACGATGACGCCAAAGATAAGCCTCATCAATCCCCGCCTAGGGAAGAAAGCAGTCCGGACGAAGATGCACCCATCATCCCGGAAACACACTCGGAGTAAGAGAACCTCCGCAGAAGGCTTACTGCCACAACGAGAAGCCTGAAGAAACAGAAGCAAAGGCTCAAGGTCACACAAGATACGCTCAACAACAAGTGGAACAAAGTAACAAAGTATGGTGGAAGTTACCATCCAAAAAGCTACCCAAAGCGCAAGCTATTACCGGAATTCGATGATGAGGCCTTAGAGCCCATACAGTCGAAAAGTGATACGGCCAACCGACCGGATCCACCACCCTGGGAACGCGATAGAGCAGCTAACAAAGTCACGCATAAGTCAACACACGATCTACGTGAGAACTTGCGTCAAAAATCCGGCGCGACCCGATCTATCTACGGATCTAGGAAGCGCGCTACGGTACACAACCAACACCGAATACTACAATCGTCCGAACACCATGGCGCATCCCAATACAGGGGTGCCGCACACCCCTTATGTTTCACTGATGAGGTGCTGAATCATGCATTCCCAGAGGGATTCAAACCGGTGAACATAGAGGCGTACGACAGAACCACAGACCCTGGAGTATGGATAGAGGACTTCATCCTCCACATCCATATGGCTCATGGAGACGATCTCCATGCCATTAAATACTTGCCCCTCAAGCTTAAAGGGCCAGCTAGGCACTGGCTGAAAAGCCTCCCCAAAAACTCAATTGGAAGTTGGGAGGAGCTCGAGGACGCTTTCCGGGCCAATTTTCAAGGGACTTATGTCCGACCTCCAGATGCAGACGATTTAAGTCATATAATCCAACAGTCCGGAGAGTCCGCCCGAAAGCTTTGGAACAGGTTCCTCACTAAGAAGAACCAAATTTTCGACTGTCCGGACGCTGAAGCCTTAGCAGCTTTCAAACACAGCGTCCGAGACGAATGGCTCGCCAGACACCTCGGTCAAGAAAAACCGAGAACAATGGCGGCCTTAACAAGCCTCATGACCCGCTTTTGTGCGGGTGAGGACAGCTAGTTGGCCCGTAGCAGCACCAGCGACCCAAGCACATCCGAAGTTAGGAATGGCAAAGGTAAACCACGACGCACCAAAAACAAGCATCGAAATAAAGAAGGTAGCCCAGATAACACGGCGGTAAACGCCAAATTCAGGGGCTCTCGACCAGGTCAACGGAAAAATCCCTTCAAGGGCAGCAGAGAAGGACAATCTGGCCTAAACAAAATTCTTGACAAACTCTGTCAGATTCACGGCACCCCAGACAAACATGCAAATCATACCCACAGAGAATGTTGGGTCTTCAAGCAGGCCGATAAGCTAAACGCCGAACACAAAGGGGAAGAGACACCAAGCGAAGACGAGGATGAACCTCGCCAGCAAAGCGCTGGAGGACAGAAAAAGTTCCCACCAGAGGTTAAAACAGTAAACATGACCCAGGTGACAAAGGGGAGAAGCAATCACGCACCCCGATTGTAACGCCCTCGATGCGGCTATAGCTCCCACGTGTCGAGGCACAACTTAGAGACATAACCGCATTGAAAGCAATGTCGCAAGTTAGGCAATCTTCACAACATCCCATGTAATATAAATAATAAAGGGGAGATAACATAGTTGGCTTACACTCGCCACGTCAATCAAGGTACATAAATAACATTACATCATCCAAACACTCATGGCCCGACTACGGCGCCACAATAAAAGATAACCCAACATGCGACACGGTCCCGATCACCCCCAACTGGGCACCACTACTGATCATCAGGAAAAGACACGTAGTAACGTTGAGAGTCCTCGTCGAACTCCCACTTGAGCTCAAGCGCGTCGCCTGGAGCGGAATCATCAGGCCCTGCATCTGGGTTGGAAGTAATCTATGAGCCACAGGGACTCAGCAATCTCGCACCCTCGCGATCAAGACTATTTAAGCTTAATAGATAAGGCAAGGTAAATATGTGGAGCTGCAGCAAGCGACTAGCATATATGATGGCTAACCTATTCGCAAAAGAGAGCGAGAAGAGGAGGCAAAGCACGGTCGAACAACTAGGGGGCAACCTGCGGCAAGCATTACTCCAACACCGTGTTCACTTTCCGGACTCCGCCGAGAAGAGAACATCACGGAAACTCACACTGTTGATTCATTTTAATTAAGTTAAGGTTCAAGTTATCTACAACCGGACATTAACAAATTCACATCTGCCCATAACCGCGGGCACGGCTTTCGAAAGTTCAAATCCCTGCAAGGGAGTCCCAACTTAGCCCATGACAAGCTCTCACGGTCAACGAAGGAATAGACCTCCTCCCGAGACGTTTCGATCAGACTCGGTACCTCGGTTCTTCAAGACACTTCGACAGGTTAAAACAAGACCATAACACCGCTCGAATGTGCCGACAAATCCCGATAGGAGCTGCACATATCTCGTTCTCAGGGCACACTCGGATGAGACATCCTACGAGTAAAACCAACCCTCAAGTTGCCCCGACGTGGCCCCGCAGTCTACCCGGTTCGGACCAACACTCAGAGGAGCACTGGCCTGGGGGGGCTTTAAATAAGATGACCCTCGGGCTTCGAAAACCCAAGGGAAAAAGAGGCTAGGTGGAAAATGGTAAAACCAAGGTTGGGCATTGCTGGAAAAGCTTTAATCAAGGCGAACTATCAAGCGGTTCCCATTATAACCCAACCGCGTAAGGAACGCAAAATCCGGGAACATAACACCGATATGACGGAAACTAGGGCGGCAAGAGTGGAACAAAACACTAGGTGAGAGGCCGAGCCTTCCACCCTTTACCAAGTATATAGATGCATTAAGATAACATGGCAATATAATGATATCCCAACAAATAAATAATGTTCCAACAAGGAACAGTCTCCAATCTTCACCTGCAACTAGCAACGCTATAGGAGGGGCTGAGCAAAGAAGTAACATAGCCAGTCAACGGTTTGCTAGGACATGGTGGGTTAGAGGTTTGACATGGCAATTTGGGAGGCTTGAAATCAAGTGGTAGGCATCGTAGCATTGGCATAGCAAAAGAGCGAGCATCTAGCAAAGCAAAGATAGTAGTGATTTCGAGGGTATGATCATCTTGCCTGCAAAGTTGTCAGAGTTGACTAGATCCTCGAAAGCAAACTCAACGGGCTCCTCGTTAGCGAACTCATCTCCCGGCTCTACCCAAACAAGACAAACAAGCAACAAGGACACAATCAACCACGTGCAAGGCTCAAACAATATGATGCAAAGATGGTATGCTATGCGGGATGCGATGCGGGATGCATATGCAAGATTTGACAAGGGATGTATGAACTTGGCCTCAACTTGGAAATCCAAGTGTGCCACTAGAAAGATAAGATGAAACCGCTTGAAAACGATATAAAGAACGCCGGAATCGGAGTTACGGTTTGGAAATGGCAAGCAATTCAAATATGACCACGTTCTGCGATTTACAGCAAGTAGCCATCTAAATGCAACAAGATGAACATGCTACAGCACCCAAACATGGCATCAAAATACATGGCAAGGATGCATTCATGATGCTTAACAAAAGTTCAGCATTGAGCTACGGCCAATTCATCCATTAACAGGTTCAAACAAGCATGGCAAAAATGCATTTGACAAACAGATCTCAGACTTAGTGAAATTAACACTTGTCTGGAATTTCAGATCAGGTAGCACTCTTTGGAGCAACAAAACTACATGCTACAGGACCTGAACATGGCAAAGTAAAACATGGCATGGAGCTACTCAAAAATCTTAACAAAAGTACCTTAGTGACCTTGAACCAAAAGGGATCAGCAAACACATTTACAAGCATGTGAACATGGCAAAAACATAATCAGTTTTCAGACTTAGTGAAAACTGGCACATGCTGAAAACAGATATCAAGTAGGCGTGTTTACGAGTTCGATGCACTCACTACGGAGAAAGTCATGAAAATCTAAGCATACATCCATCAAGAATACACAAAATTCAAGCTAGACATGGCAAGAACAATAACATAGCATGCATGGATCAACTACAACATCCTCGGCAAAATCGCTAACAAGTAGACAATCTGCCCAGATTCACGAAATGACAAAAGTAGTGCTCGATTGACTCAAGCTAGGGTACTCCATAATTGCAAACAAAGACATGGATGGATAGAGCACAACAAGATTAACAAAACATCCTTACTGATCATCCTCAAAAGAGGCACGGATCACTAGGAAACAACATGAACATATGGCCATATGAGATAAACAGCTCAAAGACTTAGTGGAAATGCTAAGTCCCTGAAATTAGCATTACCAAGTGCCTCACTTTGCAAGCTTGTGCTAGACACCACACACATCACAAAAATACATGGGTTGCACCTCTGGAAAGATGGCAAAACCCTTAACAAAACATATGTAGAGCGCATATCATGCACACAATAATCATGGCAAAAAAGACAAATATCTAAATGGAGCAACAGATCTGACAATTATCTCAAGTAGCCCTCTTCTAACAGCATTTCGGGCATCAAGATGAACTCAAATGAAAATGATGCAATGGAATGAAATGATGTGCTCTCTGAGACGAACATTTTGATATGCTATATGCCCAAAATGGAGCTATCGATGAGGAGTTATGATGCGATGAACAGGAGCAAATGAACTAGGGTTTCGGGCAAAAAGTCAACTGATCCAAACTTCCAGATCCAGATCCGGGGCATGTCTCCCGAGGTTCACCGAGATCTCGCCGGAACAGTGGAAGAACTCGCCGGAGTTGCCGGCCGGAGTGGACGACGAGGACGGCGTCGAGGGAGAGGGGCGGCGCGGCACCGGATCTGGTCGCCGGTGCACCTGCCGGCGACGAGGGCAGCATGGCGAGGAGGGCGGTGAGGCGGCGGCCGGGCGGGCTCGCGGCGGCCGGATGCGGCGGCCTCACCGGCGATGGCGCGTGGCGGCGGGGGTGGCTGGCGACGGGGAAGACGCGGGCGGCACGCTGGGGCGGCTCGGCCCGGGCGGCGGCGAAGGAGGGCCTGCCTTGGGCCTCGCGGGCCGGCGGCGGAGGGAGGCCCCGCGCGGGACAGGTGGCGGCCCTTCACTGGCTGGGCGCGGCGGGGCAGTGTGTCCGGCCCGGGACGGACATTGTCCGGCGCAGCGGATCTAGGATTTTAGGGTTTCGAAGAGGGGATCCAGAATTTGGAATGAGGGGTGTATATATAGGCATAGAGGGAGCTAGGAGAGTCCAAATGAGGTGCGGTTTTCGGCCACGCGATCGTGATCGAACGCTCTAGATGATGGAGAGGGTTTTGGGCCAACTTGGAGGGGTGTTGGGCTGCAACACACACGAGGCCTTTTCGGTCCCTCGGTTAACCGTTGGAGTATCAAACGAAGTCCAAATGATACGAAACTTGACAGGCGGTCTACCGGTAGTAAACCAAGGCCGCTTGGCAAGTTTCGGTCCAATCCAGAAATATTTAATCCCCACACACGAAAGAAAGGTAGAAATGACCACCGGAGGAGAACGAAGCGCCGGAATGCAAAACAGACAACGGGGAAAATGCTCGAATGCATGAGATGAACACGTATGCAAATGCAATGCACATGATGACATGATATGAGAAGCATGACAACGATAACAACACATGGAGACAAAGACCCGAACCCGAGAAAATAAAATAACTTCACGCCGGAAACGGCAAGAGTTGGAATACATATTGGGAAGTCATATCCGGGGTGTTACAACACTCCACCACTACGAAAGGATCTCGTCCCAAGATCTAGGACTGAAAGAACGCCGGGTACTCAGAACGAAGGTGATCCTCGCGTTCCCAGGTAGCTTCACGGTCGGAACGGTGTGACCACTTGACTTTGAGGAATTTGATTGACTTGTTGCGAGTCTTGCGTTCAGTCTCTTCAAGAATAGCAACTGGGTGCTCACGGTAAGAGAGATCTTCTTGGAGCTCAATGTCCTTGCAATTGACGATGCGGTCAGGAGTCTTGAAGCACTTTCGAAGCTGAGAGACATGGAACACATCATGAACATTTGCAAAGTTTGAAGGAAGCTCGAGTTGATAGGCGAGATCTCCTCTCTTGCTGACAATCTTGAAAGGTCCCACGTATCTCGGGGCAAGCTTCCCTTTGATACCGAAGCGACGAGTCCCTTTCATAGGAGAGACGCGGAGGTAAACATGATCTCCGATCTCGAAAGCCAAATCACGGTGCTTACTATCATAGTAGCTCTTCTGGCGGGATTGGGCTGCTTTAAGGTTATCTCGAATGACTTTGCACATTTCCTCTGCCTCTGTGATTAAGTCATTGCCCAAAAGCTGATGTTCACCGGTTTCAGACCAGTTGAGAGGGGTACGACACTTCCTGCCATACAAAATTTCAAAAGGGGCCTTGCCTAAACTTGCTTGAAAACTGTTGTTGTAGGAGAATTCAGCATAAGGAAGACAATCCTCCCACTTCATGCCGAAGGAGATCACACAAGCCCTAAGCATATCTTCAAGAATCTGGTTGACACGCTTGACTTGACCGCTAGTTTGAGGATGGAAAGCTGTGCTGAAGCGGATGTTGGTGCCCATGGCCTTCTGAAAAGAATCCCAAAACTTGGAGGTAAAGATGCTGCCACAGTCTAAAGAGATCACTTGAGGAATACAGTGCAGAGAGACAATCCGAGAGGTATATAGTTCCGCCAATTGAGCTGCAGTGATTGACTCTTTGATAGGCAGAAAGTGAGCCACTTTGGTGAGTTTGTCGATGACAACGAATATAGCATCATTGCCACATTTGGACTTTGGAAACCCAGTCACGAAGTCCATTTCAATGTGGTCAAACTTCCATTCTGGAATGGCAAGAGGTTGGAGGAGACCAGCTGGCCTTTGGTGTTCTGCCTTCACTCTTCTGCAGACATCACATTCATTCATGAATTGAGCAATCTCGCGCTTCATTCGAGTCCACCAATAAGCCTGCTTGAGGTCCTGATACATCTTCGTGCTCCCAGGGTGGATGGAGAGGAGAGAATTGTGAGACTCGTTCATGATCACTTTACGGAGGTCACATTTGGGCACAACAATACGATCCTCGAAGAAGAGACTGTCCTTGTCATCAAGGCGGTAGCACTTGTACTTGGGTTGACTCTTGGCAATCCCAATCTTCACCTTTTTCACCATAGCATCAAGAAGCTGGGCTTGGCGAATCTGGTCTTCCAAGGTAGGAGAGACTTGAAGGTTGGCGAGGAAACCTTGAGGAACAACTTGCAGATTAAGTTTGCGGAAAGCTTCACAAAGCTCGGGTTGATAAGGCTTGAGAATCAAACTGTTGCAATAAGCCTTCCTGCTCAATGCGTCAGCAATCACATTGGCCTTGCCTGGAGTATACTCGATACCCAGATTATACTCTTGAATCATTTCGACCCATCGAGTTTGCCTGAGGTTGAGATTAGGCTGAGTGAAGATGTACTTGAGACTCTTGTGGTCAGTGAAGATGTCCACTTTTCTTCCCAATAAGAGATGTCTCCAAGTCAAAAGAGCATGCACAACTGCCGCCAACTCGAGATCATGAGTGGGGTAGTTCTTCTCATTGGGCTTCAACTGGCGAGAGGTATAAGCAACAACTTTCTTCTCTTGCATCAACACTGCGCCAAGACCTTGGAGAGAGGCATCACAAAAGACCTCGTACGGCTTGGATTCATTAGGCGGAGTCAGAACTGGAGCAGTGATCAATTTCTCTTTCAAAGTGTTGAAAGCAATGTCACACTCCGGAGACCAAACGTACTTGACGTGATTCTGGAGAAGATTTGAGAGAGGCTTCACGATCTTAGAAAAGTTTTCAACGAATCTTCGACAGTAGCTTGCGAGACCGAGGAAGCTACGGAGTTGCTTCACGTTCTTAGGAGGTTCCCAATTCACAATTGCAGATATGATATGACCAAGATAAAGAACCTCATCGAGCCAAAATTCACACTTGGAGAACTTGGCGTAGAACTTGTGTTCCCTCAACTTATCGAGTACCAAACGCAAGTGCTTGGCATGATCTTCCTTGTTCTTCGAGAAAACCAGAATGTCGTCGAGATAGACCAAAACGAAGTCATTGGTGTAGGCGTTGAAGATGAAGTTCATCATGCGAGAGAACGTCAGAGGAGCGTTGACGAGGCCAAAAGACATGACAGTGTATTCATATGAACCAAAGCTTGTCCTGAAAGCCGTCTTGGGAATATCTTGCTCACGGATTCAAATCTGATGATAACCCATACGGAGATCAAGCTTGGAGAATACTTGGGCACCTTTGAGTTGTTCGAAAAACTCGTTGATGTTGGGAAGTGGGTATTTGTTCTTGATGGTCTTCTTGTTCAATGGACGGTAATCAACACAAAGTCGGTCCGTTCCATCCTTCTTCTTCACAAAAAGAACACCACAACCCCACGGAGAAGAACTAGGCCGGATGAGACCCATACACTCTTGAATATCGAGTTGCTTCTTCAGCTCCTTCAACTCTTCAGATCCAAGCTTGTAAGGACGCTTGCACACTGGTTCCGTGCCAGGCTCAAGATCGATGACGAATTCAACTGACCGGTGCGGAGGCATTCCTGGGAGCTCTTCTGGAAAGACGTCTTGATATTCGCAAACGACTGGAATTTGCGAGATAGCATCCAGTTCACCCTTCTCATTGAGAGAAAACAGAAGGATGGTATTATCCCGAGTGGCAAAGACAATTACATCCTCAGACGAATGAGTCAATTGAATCTGTCTGGCTGCACAATCAAGATGCGCCTTGTGCTTAGAAAGCCAATCCATTCCGAGAATAAGATCAATATCCGAGTTACCAAGAACCACCGGAGAAGAAAGAAACTTGTAGTCGCCCAACGTGATAGAGATATCGGGAGCAACCAAACTAGAAGTCAAAAGCTTGCCGGGAGAAACAACTTGCATGGCTTTGGGCATGATCTCAGTATCAACATTGTGCTTCGATGCAAATGGCATGACAAGAAAGAATGCGATGCACCAGTATCAAAAAGTACTTTTGCAAGAACATCGTTAACAGGAAGGTTACCCATGATGACATCTGACGAGTCCTCTGCCTGAGCTGCATTCATCAAGTTGACCTTGGCGTGCTTGGGGTTATGCTTGACCACAGATGTACTTGCCGATCTGACAGGAGGAGGAGGAGGAAGACGCCTCTGGTTGAGACACTTGTTGGCATAGTGACCCTTCTATTGGCACTTGTTGCATGTGACCTCTGAAAGCGGACGGTGATACGGAGCACTCGATCTTGGAGCTTGAGACGAAGTCTTGTTCTGAAAGCCAGGGTTGGGTGGGTGGGAAGATCCACTGCCACCTTTGCTCTTCTGCTGATACGGCTGACGAAACGGAGGAGGAGGAAGCCAATACTTCTGCTGCTTAGCCACTTGAGTAGAGGAAGAAGGAGTAGCATCTCTGACTCGCTTCTTGGAAGCATCACACCTCAGTTGAGCGGCCTCTTGCTTCAGTGCCATGTTGTAGAACTCATAGTACCTCAAGGGCTCAAAGAGGACAAGAGCTAGCTGAATTTCTTCTCTGAGACCACCCCTGAACTGGTATATCATGCTCTTATCATCAGGGACGTCCTGCTTAGCAAAGCGGGCGAGCTTCTGAAACAACTTATTGTAGTCATAGACAGACAAAGAGCCTTGCTTCAGGTTGCGGAATTCCTCATGCTTGCTTTCAACCACGCTCTGAGGGATATGGTGAGCTATGAAATCTTGACGGAATTCATCCCAGGTAATCGCACGTCCTCCTCTGGAATCCTTGTACTGCTGGAACCATTCTTCAGCTTGGTCTTTGAGTTGGAAGGAAGCGAACTTGACGAAGTCCTCAGGCCTGACGTTATTGCACTCGAAATGCTTGCACAGATCCACGAGCCAATCGTCAGCATCGGTTGCCTCAGCACAATTGCTGAAAGTCTTTGGCCCGTTAGCAAGGAACTGGTTGAGTGTAGCAAAGTGATTCTGATTGTTGCCTTGGTTCCCTTGGTTGCCTTGATTACGCTCTTAAAGAATTTGCATGATCAACTGTGTGTTTGCATTGGTTGCGGCCATCACAGCTTGCCATGCCTCTGGAGGAGGTGGAGGTGGTGGCGGATCCTGATTCTGATTCTGATTGGTGCTCTTAGTGGGAGCCATCCTAAAGAGGTTGACCACCGTTAGCACATTGACAGATAAAATGAAGCTGAATCCAACGGAATGAAAATTGCAACATAAATTCTTCACATCCGAACAAAATGAACGAATGCAATCCTCTTGAAATGGTCACAAATCCATAAATTGAGAAGCCACTTAGAATTTAGGTAGAGAAATAAATCAACAAGGTACGGATCAAGAATGAATACTCGGTAAGAAATCCCAATCTCAAACCAAATATCCGTGAAAGAAGAGCTAGAGCTACTTGAATTCCCACCTATGAAACTCCCGAACCTTTCCGGTTATGCAATCAGGTGTTGGAGATACAGGGGAAGCATAATATCTCACCCAAATCTAGCAAATCCTACATCCAGCTGTATCCATCCTTCAACACATAACTGAGAAAAACTTTGGAAACCATCTACCTCAACCTTCGAAAAGCATCCGTTATACAAGTTATGGCGATACTCCCGAACTCCCGCCCCGGTACTGGGTGGCGTCGAGGTTATCTCACCAACGAACTGCATAAAAAAGATTTTCGATGTCGGCGTACTAAACTCAGGTATTCCAGAACTGCAATGATAAAATTATGACGACAACACCTTAGAGCTCAACTCCCCGGGACACTTCCACAAAACCCCTGACAGGAGGCACCAAGACAATGTTCTCATCATAAAACCATCGGAACGATTCCAAGATACCCGCGTGATCCTAAATTTTTTTAGTGAAATTTGAGAAGAGAAGAGTCAAAACTCTACGTCAGGATACCTTACCAGAGCGATGAGGAGACTGGGAAGTAAAAAGAATTCCTAAACTCTTCGATATATAATTCCTAAATGACTCAAAACATTTTTTCTAGACACAACTCAGTCGCTAATAACGATCAAGCAATGGGGCTCCTAAGGTCGGGGAAGGCTCTGATACCAACTTGTAACGCCCTCGATGCGGCTATAGCTCCCACGTGTCGAGGCACGACTTAGAGACATAACTGCATTGAAAGCAATGTTGCAAGTTAGGCAATCTTCACAACATCCCATGTAATATAAATAATAAAGGGGAGATAACATAGTTGGCTTACACTCGCCACGTCAATCAAGGTACATAAATAACATTACATCATCCAAACACTCATGGCCCGACTACGGCGCCACAATAAAAGATAACCCAATATGCGACACGGTCCCGATCACCCCCAACTGGGCACCACTACTGATCATCAGGGAAAGACACGTAGTAACGTTGAGAGTCCTCGTCGAACTCCCACTTGAGCTCAAGCGCGTCGCCTGGAGCGGAATCATCAGGCCCTGCATCTGGTTTGGAAGTAATCTGTGAGCCACAGGGACTCAACAATCTCGCACCCTCGCGATCAAGACTATTTAAGCTTAATAGGTAAGGCAAGGTAAATATGTGGAGCTGCAGCAGGCGACTAGCATATATGATGGCTAACCTATTCGCAAAAGAGAGCGAGAAGAGGAGGCAAAGCACGGTCGAACAACTAGGGGGCAACCTGCGGCAAGCATTACTCCAACACCGTGTTCACTTCCCGGACTTCGCCAAGAAGAGACCATCACGGCAACTCACACTATTGATTCATTTTAATTAAGTTAAGGTTCAAGTTATCTACAACCGGACATTAACAAATTCCCATCTGCCCATAACCGTGGGCACGACTTTCGAAAGTTCAAATCCCTGCAGGGGAGTCCCAACTTAGCCCATGACAAGCTCTCACGGTCAACGAAGGAATAGACCTCCTCCCGAGACGTTCCGATCAGACTCGGTACCTCGGTTCTTCAAGACACTTCGACAGGTTAAAACAAGACCAGCAACACCGCCCGAATGTGCCGACAAATCCCGATAGGAGCTGCACATATCTCGTTCTCAGGGCACACTCAGATGAGACATCCTACGAGTAAAACCAACCCTCAAGTTGCCCCGAGGTGGCCCCGCAGTCTACTCGGTTCGGACCAACACTCAGAGGAGCACTGGCCCGGGGGGGTTTAAATAAGATGACCCTCGGGCTCCGGAAACCCAAGGGAAAAAGAGGCTAGGTGGAAAATGGTAAAACCAAGGTTGGGCATTGCTGGAAAAGCTTTAATCAAGGCGAACTATCAAGGGGTTCCCATTATAACCCAACCGCGTAAGGAACGCAAAATCCGGGAACATAACACCGATATGACGGAAACTAGGGCGGCAAGAGTGGAACAAAACACTAGGCGAGAGGCCGAGCCTTCCACCCTTTACCAAGTATATAGATGCATTAAGATAACTTGGCAATATAATGATATCCCAACAAATAAATAATGTTCCAACAAGGAACGGTCTCCAATCTTCACCTGCAACTAGCAACGCTATAGGAGGGGATGAGAAAAGCGGTAACATAGCCAATCAACGGCTTGCTAGGACATGATGGGTTAGAGGTTTGACATGGAAATTTGGGAGGCTTGAAAGCAAGTGGTAGGCATCGTAGCATTGTCATAGCAAAAGAGCGAGCATCTACAAAGCAAAGATAGTAGTGATTTCGAGGGTATGATCATCTTGCCTGCAAAGTTGTCAGAGTTGACTGGATCCTCGAAAGCAAACTCAACGGGCTCCTCGTTAGCGAACTTGTCTCCCGGCTCTACCCAAACAAGACAAACAAGCAACAAGGACATAATCAACCACGTGCAAGGCTCAAACAATATGATGCAAAGATGGTATGTTATGCGGGATGCGATGCGGGATGCATATGCAAGATTTGACAAGGGATGTATGAACCTGGCCTCAACTTGGAAATCCAAGTGTGCCACTGGAAAGATGAGATGAAACCGCTTGAAAACGATATAAAGAACGCCGGAATCGGAGTTACGGTTTGGAAATGGCAAGCAATTCAAATATGACCACGTTTTGTGATTTACAGCAAGTAGCCATCTAAATGCAACAAGATGAACATGCTACAGCACCCAAACATGGCATCAAAATACATGGCAGGGATGCATTCATGATGCTTAACAAAAGTCTAGCACTGAGCTACGACCAATTCATCCATTAACAGGTTCAAACAAGCATGGCAAAAATGCATTTGACAAACAGATCTCAGACTTAGTGAAATTAACACTTGTCTGGAATTTCAGATCAGGTAGCACTCTTTGGAGCAACAAAACTACATGCTACAGGACCTGAACATGGAAAAGTAAAACATGGAATGGAGCTACTCAAAAAGCTTAACAAAAGTCCCTTAGTGACCTTGAGCCAAAAGGGATCAGAAAACACATTTACAAGCATGTGAACATGGCAAAAACATAATCAGTTTTTAGACTTAGTGAAAACTGGCACATGCTGAAAACAGATATCAAGTAGGCATGTTTACGAGCTCGATGCACTCACTACGGAGCAGGTCATGAAAATCTAAGCATACATCCATCAAGAATACACAAAATTCAAGTTAGACATGGCAAGAACAATAACATAGTATGCACGGATCAACTACAACATCCTCGGCAAAATCGCTAACAAGTAGACAATCTGCCTAGATTCACGAAATGACAAAAGTAGAGCTCGATTGACTCAAGCTAGGGTACTCCATAATTGCAAACAAAGACATGGATGGATAGAGCACTACAAGATTAACAAAACATCCTTACTGATCATCCTCAAAAGAGGCATGGATCACTAGGAAACAACATGAACATATGGCCATATGAGATAAACAACTCAAAGACTTGGTGGAAATGCTAAGTCCCTGAAATCAGCATTACCAAGTGCCTCACTTTGCAAGCTTGTGCTAGACACCACACACATCACAAAAATACATGGGTTGCACCTCTGGAAAGATGGCAAAACCCTTAACAAAACATATGTAGAGCTCAGGGGCATATCATGCACACAATAATCATGGCAAAAAAGACAAATATCTAAATGGAGCAACAGATCTGACAATTATCTCAAGTAGCCCTCTTCTAACAGCATTTCGGGCATCAAGATGAACTCAAATGAAAATGATGCAATGCAATGAAATGATTTGCTCTCTATGACGAACATTTTGATATGCTATATGCCTAAAACGGAGCTACGGATGAGGAGTTACGATGCGATGAACAGTAGCAAATGAACTAGGGTTTCGGGCAAAAAGTCAACCGATCCAAACTTCCAGATCCAGATCTGGGGCACGTCTCCCGAGGTTCGCCGAGATCTCACCGAAACAATGGAAGAACTTGCCGGAGTTGCCGGCCGGAGTGGACGACGAGGACGGCGTCGAGGGAGAGGGCCGGTGCGGCACCGGATCTGGTCGCCGGTGCACCTGCCGGCGATGAGGGCAGCACGGCGAGGAGGGCGGTGAGGCGGCGGCCGGGCGGGCTCGTGGCGGCCGGATGTGGCGGCCTCACCGGCGATGGCGCGCGGCGGCGGGGGTGGCTGGCGACGGGGAAGATGCAGGCGGCGCGTTGGGGCGGCTTGGCCCGGGCGGCAGCGGAGGAGGGCCCGCCTTGGGCCTCGCTGGCCGGCGGCGGAGGGAGGCCCCGCGCGGGACAGGTGGCGGCCCTTCACTGGCTGGGCGCGGCGGCGCGGTGTGTCCAGCCCGGGACGGACATTGTCCGGCGCGGCGGATCTAGGATTTTAGGGTTTCGAAGAGGGGATCCGGAATTTGGAATGAGGGGTCTATATATAGGCATATAGGGAGCTAGGAGGGTCCAAATGAGGTGCGGTTTTCGGCCACGCGATCGTGATCGAATGATCTAGATGATGGAGAGGGTTTTGGTGGGTTTTGGGCCAACTTGGAGGGGTGTTGGGCTGCAACACACACGAGGTCTTTTCGGTCCCTCGGTTAACCGTTGGAGTATCAAACGAAGTCCAAATGATACGAAACTTGATAGGCGGTCTACCGGTAGTAAACCAAGGCCGCTTGGAAAGTCTCGGTCCAATCCGGAAATTTTTATCCCCACACACGAAAGAAAGGTAGAAATGACCACCGGAGGAGAACGAAGCGCCGGAATGCAAAACGGACAACGGGGAAAATGCTCGAATGCATGAGATGAGCACGTATGCAAATGCAATGCACATGATGACATGATATGAGAAGCATGACAACGATAACAACACACGGAGACAAAGACCCGAACCCGAGAAAATAAAATAACTTAACACCGGAAACGGCAAGAGTTGGAATACATATTGGGAAAGTCATATCCGGGGTGTTACACCGATGCACACACGCCATAAAGCCCGTCACCCCTAGGCTCAACCCCTGGTTGGCCTGCCCAATCACTTTTGATCGTAGGGATCACAATACAAATATCTGGCGCGTGGACTGATGGCCTTGGTGTTAGACCCAATAATAAATGGGTACCATTTCACAAGGGTCCTAATGGACGGCGGTAGTGACCTAAATCTGATATATCAGGACACAGTCCGCAAAATGGGGATAGACCCGACACAAATAAGCCACAGTAATACTACCTTCAAGGGAGTAATACCAGGCCAAGAGGCCCGTTGTACGGGCTCTCTACCACTAGAGGTGGTATTCGGTTCTCCCGATAACTTCCGAAGCGAAACATTAACTTTTCACATCGCTCCACTCCGAAGTGATTATCAAGCACTGCTCGGAAGAGCGGCTTTCACTTGTTTTAACGCAATACCGCATTATACTTTTCTCAAGCTCAAAGATGCCCGGTCCACGAGGAGTCATCACAGTTAGCAGAAATACCAACCGTTCCTTATGAACGGAGGAGGACGCGGCGGCTCTAACAGCCGCACATTAGACGGCCTCACCAACCAGAAAAAATAGCAGGTCGTCAAGACCACGGACACGGTTAGACGAGTCCGGCGCTCCATCATATATAAATGAGATTGGTTTTCAAACCCTCATAAAACGATACCAGGGGCTTCCCGTGTGTAATCAGGGCCAGCCCGGCTCAACTAAGATTCTCTGGAATTTTGATAATTCATTCTTCTTGTTGGCATGACAACTTTCACCTAAGTTATTTCCTTTTGCAGATGACGCTCGTGCTACACCCGTCCAGGACACGGCACAACGGAGACACAGGCGCAGACATGCATTAGGGACCCGCCCAAAGGTTTCTTTTTAGATTAAGACCCTACGTAAACCTTTTTTACTGTCTCTTGTTGCTCACATCCTCCTAATACTCCACACAACCGAGAAGGATGCCGACGTTATTGGCATGTGGCCACGCCAGGATTTTGCACGTACCTGAACACATGGGGTTTCTTATAAAGGGCATTGTTTAGCCCGGTATATGTTATAAAGACCAAACACCTTAGGGAGTGTTCGGCGTCGCGAGTTTGGACCTATATGCATCAACTCCGAATCATGTCTTTGGTCAAATGTTGGGTTTGCCCGGCTCGCACGTTTAGGTACCTTACGTTCCGTTATATCGGCTAAGGTAGCACTGGGAGAACTACTGCGATTGTGCCCTGGTTCACCCGGATGAGCACCTCAGTAGAGAAAGCCGAAAACTGACTGTCATGATATAGCGAGAGACTGGTCAACCACTCGACGACTAATCGGAATCTTCGTGATTCCTCCGCATTAACGAAGGGCCGTTTTCCGGTCATGTATGTACGCGCATCGTATTTGGACGAGTGCAGAAGTACCAGGGGCTATATAGTAGCCCCACTGTCAAACTCCTATGGCTAAGTGAAAGTGTTAAAGCAATATAGTCTGATTGCCTCGTTCGCTACGCTATCACCTCCTTAATGGACCAAGACATTGGATCAAGTGTGGATATGCATCTTTTGCGAACACCCCCGCATTATATGCGTGGGGGCGGAAGCCGATGACTGCAAACTTTCAGGTTATATACATATATACATAAACGGCCGCACAGGAGGCATCATAGTACTTCCGGGCAAAAGTATAAATACAGCCTTGATTAATTTAGAAAAACATTGTTTGTACAATGGGACTACATGTCACTGGAAAATAATATTCTTCGAGCACTAAGCCTCTATTGAATGAGCGCCTTCAAGGACTTCTTCAAAGTAGTGCTCAGCAGCAACTCAACCTATGGCCGAACCCTGTGCCGCAACAGTGGTGGCCTCCATCTCCGCCCAGTATGTTTTGACACGGGCAAGGGCCATCCTCGCACCTTCTATGCACGCTGATCTCTTTACAACATCGACGTGTGGCACAGCTTCAAGGAATTGTTGCCCTAAGCTAAAGTAGCTACTCGGCCTTGGCCCTCCCAGCCACAGGTGATCCACAACGGACCTCATGGCAAGTCCGGACAACCTATGGAGCTCAGCCCAACCGGTCAATCGCTCATTCAGCAGCAGCGGATGGATTGGAGCATGAAACTGTGACCAGAACAGCTTTTCCACTTCGGGACCTTTCTGATCCTTGAAGTACTCGACTGCGTCAGCAGCACTTGCAGCCAAATCCATGTACGCATCTGCAGAACTCCATAGCCGGTCCAGAGAAGCATATTTCGGATCTCTAAACTTAGTCCACAATAAGAAGGGCTTCCTAGACACGATATCTGCAACTTGATTCAGCTCCTCCTTCGCCGCTCTAATTTTGGAGCGGGCTTCCTTGGCGGCCACCCGGGCCTTCTCTAGGCCCGTCGCCTTCGCCCGGTGTTCTTCTTCAAGAAGCCGATAATGGTCAGTAGCATCTTTTAACTCTACAGCCATCTTGGCTATTTTTTTCCTTGCTCTCGCAATGCGCGGCCTGTTCGGCCCTTAACTCTTCATCCGCCTTTAAAGCGGCCGCATTGCTACTCCTTGCTTGCTCCTTGGCTCGGGCAAGCTCCGCCCGAAGGGTCTCCACGGTGGCCGCTCCATCCGCAGTCACAACATATTAACGATACTGGCATCATGTTGCTCTTATTACATGACGATCACCAGAAAAATCACTCACCCTGTGCCTCGTCAAGCCGCTTGTTGACAAGCATGATGTCGGCATCTGCCGTATCCAGTTGCCGCTTTAGTTCGGCAAAACCATCTGTCCGGCTAACCACCAGAGCTTCAACCACCTGCACATAAAGGCAATCTGGTTATTACCTGGGACTATGATCCTCTGTTTACCGCCGTTCCCGAAGACAACCAGAGTCTCAGGGGCTACTATCTACATGGGCATACCTAACGCATGCGGTACTGTTAAAGGCATACATTGTTTCACGTACCTCGAAGCCTTTCAACAGACTCATAAAAGCTTCATGCAAACCGCTTTCAGCGGATGAAATCCTTTCAATCACCATACCCATTAGCGTACGATGCGCTTCCGAGACGACAGCTTGCCCCAGAAGATCCTTTAGCGCGTCCGACCACACACTGTACGGACCCTTGCCGTCGCTCCCCTCAGGAGCCGGATACTGGGGATGCCGGGCAGCCAAAGGGTTATCCTCTGGCCCTAGTGGATCCGGAGATACCCTTCGCGACGACACTTCAAGGTCGCCCGCTTCTTGAGCTGGGGAGTCTGGAGGAGGCGTTTCGCTCTCCATCATCTCCGGAAGAAGATCCCCCAAAGATGAACTTTGTCGAGAAGGGCTGCGATCCGGACTACAATTTATAAGCATCGGTCATTGTCTTCGGAAGTAAGATAGGATATCTTCACTAGTAAGTACTTTTTGATTACTTACAACTCGGTAGAGGGCTGATCCCCACGCGGACATTGTGCGGCCAGAATACCCTCCGAGGCAGGACCCTCTGGCGAAGATTTCTTCTCCCGTTTGGAAACCTTAGTTTCCGAATCTTCAGAGGTAGTCCTCTTCCTTCCCTGGGGAGAGAGAATGTCAGATTCTTCCCCTTGGTTATCCTCCCTCGTGGAGGCGCTCATTCCCTCGATTGGAATAGATAGCGATGGAGGCCTGCTTTCGCCCTCTTTATTCCCCCCTTCATCTTCTTTTGAGGGCACTAGACAAGGCGCTGGCTCGAGCATTTTTTCCAGCACCGGATTGTCCAAGCCCTTAGGAAGGGGAGCCGAACACCGGATCAGCTTAGCCTTCGTTATCCAGTCCTGGTCAAAGAGCGATTCTTCAGAATGATGTCATGATAAATAAAAGGACAGTGTGTTCGGCCATGGGATTACTTACTTGGGCAGCGGGGCAGTTGCAACTTAGGCCCACGTCCTCGATGGTGTCCGGACACTCTATTTGGGGTCCGAAGAATGATTTGTACATCTCCTCATGCGTCATGCCGAGGAAATGCTGAATAGTGTGCGGTCCTTCCGGGTTGAATTCCCACATGTGGAGGGGTCGGCGTTTGCAAGGCTGGACTCGATGAACCAGCATAACTTGCATTACCATAACCAGACTGAAATCTCCCTCGAAGAGATCTCGGATACGGCTCTGCAGTATTGGCACGTCCTTGGCTGGACCCCAGCTCAGCCCCCTACTGATCCATGACATCAGTTGTGGTGGGGGGCCCGAGCGAAAGGTGGGGGCAGCTACCCATTTGGCACTTCGGGGAGCTGTGACGTAAAACCACTCCCGCTGCCACAATCCGGGCACCTCTGGAAAGGAACCCTTTGGCCATGGAGCGTCAGCAATTTTGCTTATTAAAGCACCTCCGCACGCGGCATACTGCCCATCGACCATCTTCGGCTTCACATCGAAGGTTTTGAGCCATGGGCCAAAGTGAGGGGTAATGCGGAGGAAGACCTCACATACGACAATGAATGACGAGATGTGAAGAAGGGAATCCGGGGTCAGATCATGAAAATCCGGCCCGTAATAGAACATGAGACCCCTAACAAAGGGATTTAGAGCAAGGCCTAGTCCTTGGAGGAAGTGGGAGACGAACACAACACTCTCGTTGGGTTCGGGAGTAGGGACGACCTGCCCTCGGGCGGGCAGCCTATGCGGAATTTCGGCGGTCAGATATCTGGCCTCCCTCAACTTCTTGATGTCCTCCGTGATGGAGGAAGGCATCCACCAGCCTTGAAGGCTGGATCCGGACATGGTTGAAGGTCCGAAGCACCTGACCTGAGCTTTGGGTGTTAGAACTCGAGGCGGGGGAAGGATTCGATTGAGCACGGGAGAGGAAAAAGAAAAAGCCTTGTCCCTTTATAAAGGGGATGAATATCAGGCATCCTCCTCGTGGCTGTTCGAGACTTACCTAAGATCTAGGAGTCATACCAACTGGCACGGTTGGGTTACCCACGTTTGTATTGATGAGAATCCCGTGATAAGGGGAACACGATCTCTGCTTTGACAAGACTTGTCAAGAAACCGCCTCACGTTATGTGCGGGGCTGGTTAAAGAAAAACGGTTCAAATAATGACTGGGCCGTGGCGTGATGTCATGCTGTCAAAACGTGTCAGCAGATTAGATTTGTGGAAATATTATTCTCTCTACGGTGGTGTGTGAAACTTATTTTGCAGGGTCGGACACTATCCTTGTATTCAAACTCTTTCGTGGTGTATTCGGAGGAGGAACCCGCCTTGCAATGTCGAAGACAATACTGCACGCCGGACTCATCGTCATCGAAGCCTGGTTCAGGGGCTACTGAGGGAGTCCTAGATTAAGGGGTCTCCGGACAGCTGGACTATATCCTTTGGCCGGACTGTTGGATTGTGAAGATACGAGATTGAAGACTTCGTCCCATGTCCGGATGGGACTCTACTTGGCGTGGAAGGCAAGCTAGGCAATACGAATATGGATATCTCCTCCTTTGTAACCGACCTTGTGTAACCCTAGCCCCCTCCGATGTCTATATAAACCGGAGGGTTTTAGTTCGTAGGACAACATACAATCATACCATAGGCTAGCTTCTAGGGTTTAGCCTCTCTGATCTCGTGGTAGATCTACTCTTGTAATACTCATATCATCAAGAACAATCAAGCAGGACGTAGGGTTTTACCTCTATCAAGAGGGCCCGAACCTGGGTAAACATCGTGTCCCCTGCCTCCTGTTACCATCCGCCTTAGACGCACAGTTCGGGACCCCCTACCCGAGATCCGCCGGTTTTGACACCGACAGGGGGTCCTTCCCACATGACCCAATAACCGTCGGGGATAGGGAGCAAAGATGCATACAGTTGTGCATATAAAACTGTTTCTGATATCTCAAATATCCCAAACGCTCCATCCTTGCAACTCGTTTGTGCTCGAATTGCCATCGCAGTCGGTATTCTGTGGTGCTACGTTTACGATGCGCGGCCCATCACAAACGGTTCACGATTATAGAATGTGTATGATAAGTAGACAATCAACACGTTCACTTTGCCCGAACCATATGCGATAACTAATTAAGAATCAGCTAATCGTCGTACGAGTGTCGGATAGGATTACAAAACGTCGTACCATCGTAACATCGTCGTATATGACAACTATCGCACACGCTATTCCGTGGTGCAACGTTTACGATCCGTACCACATCAGAAACAGTTCATGGTTGCAAAACGTGTATGATAAGGAAACTATCACAAACGTTTAGTTTGCCCACACCATTTGTGATATTGTCTGACATCACACACGCGTTGCAAACGGCAACTGTGTACATGCTCGCACACGTTTCCTCTCTGTGAACCGTGTTGGATTATGGTGTATATCACAAACATTTGTGTTTTACCGACCGCGTGCGCCATAACAACCTGCAGAGCATAATTTCATCGTAATTTAATTGCTGCTATTATTTTTGACTATGTAATTGCCGCTATTTCAAGTTGTACCGGATTTGAATTTGAAAATATGCTATAGCTTTATTCGTATCCATTAGGTTCAAACAACCAATACATTATTCGATTCACAAGTACATATGTTCAAGAATTACATAAGCACCAAATAAAGAATGATGAACCACATTTGTATACTTGTACTATTAAAGACGGTAAAGAAAGAGGCGAAATACATTCTGATTGCTGAACAAGGTGAAGCGGAATGCCCGTATTATGCCCTCCTCCATGCAGAAGGCACGCACGACTCTAGTCCAACCCCTTGTGATGGTCGACGGCCCATCCTTCACTGTCTTCATGAACACATCTAGATAATCATCGTGTTCTGATAGAAATACTTTAACCTTTGCATGCCCACAAATCATGTAGTTTGAGAGGTAACCTTGAGTAAACTGCTTTAAAAAGAAGGATGCAGAGTTCTTACTTACCATCCTGTAGTTCACTATTGTCTTGGATAAAGTGTAAACAAATAGTTTAATTGCCATCTTTTGACCCATTTTACTAACAATATTTATCAACTTCCTCACTTGATGCTGGTTCATCAATATCTCATTGCCTCATACGCAGAAAGGGTCGAATTGCGGATCTTTACCAATGACATATCTACCTAAAAGCACCAAGTTAATATTAGAAGCTAAACAACAATTGCACAACGATGTAGTACAATACTCTTATATAATATCTTATAACATTCAATATACTCACATATTAGATGAATTAACATCTTAATTATGGGCCGAAGGGATTTTATTGCATTTTTACAAATTATCGGCTGATCAACTGCTGCTATATCCATGGGTTAGAGTTAGTTTGAGCTAGTTTTGACTCAAATAGCCCTAAAGTATATCCAAACATGAGGGCTGGTTTGAGCTAGTTGCATCTAACCCACCTAAAAAAACTATCCCACCCAAGAGGTTCTAATTGGAGCTAGTTCTCCTAGTGCATTTATTGTCAATCAAACCCTGTCATCCAAACACCTCTTTGGCTAGAGTTAGTTCAGGGTTAGTCAGCTAGAAACTAACTCTAACCTCTAGCTAAGTTAGAGTATCCAAACAAGGCTGTGTTGTTGTTGTTGCTGTTGCTCTTCTACGTATATCTAGACATCATCAGAACATTAAGGTAACACTCTTCCTTGTTGCTATGTAGCCTAGGATTGCATATTTAGACATGATCAGTACAATGCATGTTGCTATGTAGCCTCAGATATATTACATATGGCCCTAGTTAACCTAACGATAAATGGGTTACATATATATTCAGTTAAAAGTCCGATTCACCGATTAGTCCCTTATCAGCCCCCAGCCTATATGGTACCAGCTACCGATATCCTGAACAATGAGTATATATAAGCCATGGGATGAAACTAACCTCGATAGAAAACAACAGTTGTTCATCTATAAGTACATCGAGAGGCATGTTAAGCACAACAGGCTAAATATCAACCAAATATATCCACGACAAACAAAATAATCTCCAAAAGATAGCTTCAATGTGCAGGTTTAAGCATGCTAGTAAAGAAAAACAAGTGGAAAGGTGTGTTAACTGCAACATCACTACTACAAGATGCTGCTAACGTGACACTACGATCAGAGACCCTTCGACGAAACTGTGTGCGATGCCATAATCGCAAACGATGGTGTAAAAAAACGTCAAAAAAGGTGCAAAACGTTTGCGATGGTGGAGCCATCAAACACGGTTCAGATTTTAGTTGCATGTGTGATGTAGGGTATACGGTTCAGTTCAATTAACTGTTTGCGATGAGGAGGAACAAAAGAAACGGGCAGCCAGATGGAGGTGTGTGCGATATACAACATACGGTTCACTCGGATGAACTGTTTGTGATTAGGCAACACAAAAGAAACGGTCAGCCAGATGAAGGTGTGTGCGATATACGACATGCGGTTCACTCGGATGAACTGTTTGCGTTGAGACATGAGAACAGAAACGGTTCAACTTAACAAGATGTGTGTGGTACGCGGCAAACATGTTTGTAATTAGAAATGTGTGTGAAGACCGATAATAACACGGACAGTTGCTGCTAATAAGACGTGTGTGTTGTGCGATGGGATTGCATACAGAACAACAATATATATAGAAGTGAGAGAGAGCTCATAGGAGAAGAGTACAACAATATATATAACCAGTAATGTTCATCAACAACATTTTGCATCACAAGGAAATTGAAGCAGCAGTAAAAATGAACAACAGAAGTGAGAGAGAGCTCATAGGAGAAGAGTACAAGCCTCGTGATGAGGAAAGTTGAACCCGACAGCCATGGACCGCTACTCGTGATGAGCTCGACCACCCTAATGCCATGTGGTTGGACCGAGGAGGACACACGTGCGACATTGACGGTGGAGGGTTGCGGCGGTGGCGGCATGCTGGAACGAGGAGGCGACGCACTAGAAGGAGGCGGTTCTGCCACACGATTCGGCCTTGTCCCAGCTTCATCTTGCCTAACTTCACAACAAATCACTTGTAGGCATGAACACAAACACCTATAGGACTGCACGAACCACACAAAAATAAGTTAGTTGTAAACTCGTGAGGCAGCCAGAATCAACTCGGATACAATGTTTCAAGAATCCTGGCTCCCGCAATTTTTCTCCTCTACTTGCTCTCTCTTCACCCTGTCCCTTTTATTCTCTTTATTATTTATCAAATCCAAATGTATTAGCAACAACAGCTTGGCTCCAAGAAGAAAAATGTAGAGGATGGAGGCAGCAGCGTGCAACTGGCGGCATGCTCACCATTTTTTTGTAGGGATGCATGTACATGTTGCAGCCGAAGAAATACCAAGGAGCTTTTCTGAAAACAAACTATGTTGAACTGCCACAAATCTATTTTTGATAGCAAAACTTGAACCGAAAAAGCCTACAAAGGTGTACACATATATAACAAATCCTATGAAACACATTTGATTTTTTTTTTTGCTTTTGATAAGATGAAGTGAAAAAGCCTACGAAGGTGAACTAAAATTTTCTGACATACTGGACCACAACTTGAGCTTCGTGTTCCGGCCACGAGCGCACAAACGATGACTCTTAGTTTATCTAGTAACTCATCATTAGTCTGCAAGAAGCTCACAAATTGTACTATTTTTATAGATGACATTTCTTTGAATTCCCATGGTAGTAATCCATGTTGTCTGTTTTTTAAACCAGAAAACTGAGCAAGATTGCTTGGTGAAGGCAACATTTTTTCATATAGTAAGACATATGAAAGATAATATATAAAGGCCATTGGAGAAAGAATTAGCAAAACTGAAACAAAATATATGTTACCAGAACTGAAAGCAATGGTTTTTCAAACTTTTAGTTGAGAGCATGGTGCTCTAATCCGATTGCATATATATAAAACTCCACAAGCGACTTGAACTGATGCATAACAGTATGAGTGCAGAATTCTTGTAAGCATAAGAAAATACATAGAGTGCACATATAATTTTTCAAGATTTCCTTGATGTTCTGCACATTAAAGTTGATGTACTGAAAAGAATGCAAAATTCGAACTGAAAAGCAAGCAAAAGTTGAACTCTTATATAGTTCAAGGACAAAAGAACCTCCACAACCAAATAACCGATTTCCTATTTTTTAACTTTAAAAGTTTTAATTTTAGAACCACCTCAATAGGTGTACATGAACTTTGCATGGCACAATTTTTGTAGTTGATTTTTTGCTCAGAACATAAAATAAAAACACATGCCGAACGCATTGTACACCCACCTAACACACTAAAATCAGTGCTCAAGCATTGATGCTTCAGGATCAAGAATTGGTGCAACATTTAGAGACAAAAAATCATGTGATGAAACTTCAGGATCAACAATTGTTCACCTCCTACATAACAAAATTCATGAGATAAAGAACAAATGTGCAAAAGTAGATCAAAATGATCCGGAGAGAGTTTTGGGCGGTGACCACCGTTGTAGTAGGATACCTCGTTGGCGACCACGCGAGAATGGGGGATGGGGCATGGGCTGCAGCAGCAGGAGGCGACGACACTACAAAAAAAATACACTTCCGTGATGATACGTGTTTGTCCCAGTAGGTCGCGTTTTCTGTCATGCATGTACATCCATGACAAATTTATGACAGAATCAAGATAGTCATACCTGTGCTGTCGTAGAAGTGTTCCATGATATTACCAAAATTATCATCACAGAAGTGTCCACTTCCATGACGATAAATCGTGCGTCACAGAAGTGCTTTCGTCAAGGGTGACCGACACGTGGCATCCACCGTAACGGAACACCGTTAAGCTATCGGGCCAGGTTTTGGGTCCGATAACCCATTAACAGCCCCGACCAATGGGGATTTTCCACGTGTAAAATCACCATTGGCTGGAGGAAACACGTGTCGGCTCATCGTTGGGACAGATGTCAACCACTCATTGGACGGAAGGCGCCTATGATACGTCGACACGTGGCACGGCCCAATAGAGGTCCATTCCCGTGAAAAGGCCGACCCATGGAAAGAATGTTAATGTCCTATTCGAATATAGCCCATTTATAGCCCGCTAACCCAAGGCCCATTATGCCCTATCCGAATTAGGCCCAGTAGCGTCATCTAGGCCATCTAATATTATTCCAGCCCGTTTTCACTTCTGGCCATGTATGGCCCATGACGTCTTTTGGCCCATATGAGGCCCTATGTAACTCTTGGCCTACTAACGGCCTGTGGTGAAACTGGCCCGCAATGAACAATGTATCACTTTACACCCATGAACGGCCCGTGGTGAAACTGGCCCGTAATGAACAGTGTATCACTTTATACCCATTAACGGCCCGTTATTCCGTTGGGCCGTTTCCAGCCCATGTTATCTTTCGGCCTTCTCAGAGCCCATTTATTCTTGGGCTCATTTCCAGCATTCCTTTACTTACGGCCCGTTACTGTCATTTTCTGCTTGTGGGCCAAATTCAGCCCGTTGTTACAGTCGGCCCGTTTGTGGTCCGTTAATACGTTGGGCCGATTTCATAGCGTCATCAAATACGGCCTATTAATGATGGCCCATTATGGTCGGCCCATGAACGGACGATTCCAACTCTAGCCCGTTTACGGCCATAATGCGGTCTATTTGGCCCATGTTTGGCCAATCGATTATACGGCCCGTATAAGGCCCATTGATAATACGGCCCGCAGAAGGCCCATTGTTTCTACGGCCCGTAGAAGGCCCACTGTTTCTACGGCCAGTAGGAGGCCTAGTGTCACTACAGTAAATATTAGCCCATGGTTATTGTGGCCTAGTTTTAAAAAATAGGTTATTGCAGCCACTAGCTAACCACGGAAAAAGAACTGCAATGACTACAAGCAAACAAAGAAACAAGACAATAAGGAAATAAATAAGCAAGCAACTAACGCTAGGCTATCACGGCTATTACACATATTACATCCACTGGGCATCAAAGTTCGCCACCAGTGCAAATATAGGGAACAAAGCAGCATATCATATACACTGGTTGTCAAAGTTGGCGACCAGCGCAAATAAACGCCGCAGCAAAACAAATCCAGAAGTAAAACCACTTCAGAAGATTTCAAGAAACAATATCCTGGGTACCCATAATGCTGGCAAGATGCTTAGAAAGCTTATTAACTTTCTCTTGTTTGGCGCTTAAATCCTCCAGCGCTTGCTGTTGCACCAGAAAATATGCATCTGAATTCTGCAGGGACTTCCTCAGTCCTTCAGCTTCCTGTCGCAGCACATCTGATCGATGTCTTTCAACTTGAAGTTGAGACTCAAGAAGACGAACTGATTTAGGCAGCGAGTTTGAAGAGCTTGTGCCAGCAGTAGTGGCCAGTAACTCGAACACTACATCAAGATAGGACTTTTGGGTTCCCTCACTGTCGTCAAGATAGTTTTTATCAGCTTTCTTGGAGACCAACAGGGATGTCTCACTATCTTGAACCTTATCGGTATTACTTCCTTTACCATTGGATAACGCGGTACTGTTCTCCAATATTTTGTCTGCATTCTAAAAGAGAAACAAGCAGACACATCACATGTTTACCATGTTGTATATGAAACTCATTTTGGTAAATGATTTCAATAGTAAAGTGGACAGGATAACAACATGAAACAAACATATATCTATGTACCATGGTCACTTTATAGTCTATATCATTCTAGTTTTTGTTGCCAAATCAAGATAGAGACACAGCTCAAGTAATATTTGTTCAAGACAAAGCAGAATAGACAGAATATAAGTGTGGGTAACTATAGAGCAATAAAAACACTTGTAATGTGCATGACATGAGAACATAACTGTTTATTCAATTGAAACTGAAATCAACATAGAGCAGGTTACAACAGCAAACCAGTTAAAGAAACAGGTTTAAAACATACCTGTTGCGCCATTGGAGTTTCAGTTCCATCCTTCAAATTTGAAAATAGTTGGTATGAGTAAATACAGTCATGCAAGAGCAAAGGAGTATGAACCATAGCTATAGAACCTGACTTGAGAACAAATCTTCTTCTCCTTTAAGCGTTGAGTTGGGATTCAGAGTGGTGGTCCTCGTGCTTTGGGCACTGCAGTTCCCTTACTAACTGCTTGTGTTTGGGTGCTCTGTGGTGGAGACGGTGCTGTGTCAACTGGAACTGGGTTACTATCTGCCGGGGTTGGGGTTAGAAGGGGTGTAGCTGGTTCTCTGTCCAACTGGGTAGGGGTACAATCTGCGAGAGTCTGGGTTATGTGTGGTGGATCTGGTCCTTGGGCAAGTACAACCGTGGTTCTATCTGCATCAACTGGTAGCACTATCTTTTCTGAAGACCGTGTTGTTACTCCCTTAGATACTGCCATCACGCTCTCCAATTCAAATGGCTGATAAACAAGAAAAGTAATTGAAAGTATAGACATTGTATGATAGACAGGTGCAATGGATAGTGGGGAATAAAAGAGGGCATGAAATAATTCATATTTATGTTGTCTAACCAAACAAGATAGCATGACACAATTTCACATATATGATGGCTAACTAAACAGGATAGCATGACACAATTTCACATTATGATGGCTAACTAAAAAAGATGGAAAGACATAGTTCAAAATATGAGACTATGTAAACAGGATGACATGACATAACTATATAATGTGTTTATTAAATAGGTTGACATGCCATAATTCACATACATTCACGGATAGAATGCCATAATTCAAAATATGATGACTGTAAACACTAAATAGGATGAGATGATATAACTATATGATGTCTTTATTAAATGGGTTTCCATGCCATAATTCAGATAGATGATGTGTATGTACTATGTAAACATGGTGGCATGATATAATTCAAATATATGATTTATATAGTAAGCAAGTAAGCAGATGGCAATCCATATATGATGTAAAAACTAAGCAATGCAAGACAACATGCATGACATGGGTAATATAACCCTGCCAAGTTTGAGCATAGACCTCAGGGGGAAATTAGGACTGGTCATCAGTCTCTGAATCCTCCTCTGAGGAGCTCTCTGTAACCAGCAAGATGCATGCTTCAACAGGTAGCATTGTCTGCTCTGAATACCTTGTTTTCACTCCAGATACTTCCATCACCGCTTCAAATGGCTGATGCACAGGAAGAGTAGTTGAATATACAAACGTTGTCGACAAATGGGACACGTAATACAAAAAATGATAGCATGATATAATTCACATACATGATGATTGGCTAAACAGCATGACATTGCATAATTCACATATATAATGCCTTTGCAACAAGATAGCATTGTATAATTCACATATATAATGTCTTGCAACAAGATGGCAATGCATAATTCACATATATGGTAATTAGACACTGAACAGGTGGCATTCACACAAAGCATGTCTAAACTAATCAAATGACATAGCAATGCGAGACACCATACACACGATATGAGCAACATAACCCTGCCAAGTTAGAGCATACACCT
>NC_041380.1:145371744-145393190 GCF_002162155.2 Triticum dicoccoides | reverse complement strand
TAGGACTGGTCATCTGTCTCTGAATCCTCCTCTAAGGAGCTATTCGTAACCAGCGAGATATGCGCTTCGTCAGATAACATAGTCTGCTCTGAAGACCTTGTTTTCACTCCAGAATTTGCCATCACCGTGTCAAATGGCTGATGCACACGAAGAGCAGTTGAATGTAATAACATTGTTGACAAATGTGATATGTAACGAAAAAAGGATGGCTTGATATAATTTACATATCAGATGACTGGCTAAGCAGGATGGCATTGCAAAATTCACATATATGATGCCTGGCTAAACAAGATGGCGTGTTGCATAATTCACATAAACGATGAATAAACTAAACATATGGCATTCGCACAAAGGATGTCTAAACTAAGAAGATGACATATTTGATGTATAAAGTAAGCAATGCAAGACACCATATGCATGATATAACCAACACCAGCATGCCAAGTTAGAGAGAAGACCTCAGGGGGTAAATAGGAGTTGTCTTCTCCTTCTGAATCCCCCTCAGAACAGATATCTTCCTCTCGATTACAATCCGAAATGCGTGGAGGTGGGGCTGCCTTTGCGCCTACCATGATGCGACGTCTGCATGAAATTTTATTGCCACGCAAGGCTCATCTCTTTTGCTCTACATGTTCAGTTCCATTGTTTACAATAACTGTCATGCATAGGAATAAAACATAGTGAGATTATGTAAGGAGTGCATGCAGAAATCCAGAGTGATGGTAGTAACCTATGGATAGACCCAAAACCAATAATAGCAGGCAGATAATGGCTTCAGCTAAAGAATACAGATAATGGCTTCTTTACTGTTTGTTTCCCACCCAACATGAAACTCATAGTAGACACCGGAGATTAACAAAATAGTAGATAGATACTATTGATAGAGGCCCCGATATGTACCCCACAACCATTTAAAAACTCAAGTTTGACCATTAGTTTGGAGCTGACTCAGAGTCTAATTGGTGAACAGGATGATGAAGTAGCATGTAATATTAAGCGATGCATAACGTAAGCAGACACGAAAGAGTGCGACCTCTCTTGCTGACCCGTGTAGTCCTCGAGGTCATCTGCTCGGTTGATGATGGTAGTGCAGTTTTCATGGCTACCAGCGGCGGGGAAGAAGATCTGAGGCGGCGAAAGACAGTCTGGAGGCCGGATCCATGCTGTGCTGGACCCTTTTGTCGTTGGAGCAACTGAGCTGGGGTGGACGACAGCGCAGCAGGAGCAGGACAAACCATGCAAGGTTTTCTTTGACAACTATCTGTAAGAGAAGTAATTCTGTAAGGGCTCGTTTGAATTGGTGGATTCCAACAATGCGGGGATAGGAAATAGACATGAATAGGATAGGAATGCACGTGCAAAACAGAGAATTTAAAAACACATGATTTCTGCCAATCTGGGTGTTTGATTCACAACAATTGGAAGATCACATGATGCAAAGAAGCATGGCGAGATTAAGTTAAACCACAAGAAAATGTACAGTTATAATGCTATTATGCTACTATCTCTTAGTCTTGTGCTTCATGAATAGGAATTTGAAAAGGAGGACAAGTGAAAATTAAAATTCCTACGTTTTTTCTTTCAAGGAGACACTAAAGGAACAAATCCGTGTGCTCAGTAGACAATATATATAACATGTAGAGTAAAAAAGAGATGCAACAAGTGTACAACCTATTTGGCGAAGCCAGGTCGATCTCAGCGTGATTGGGTTGGCCGGTGAGGATGCTCCGGCTAACTTGGCTGTCGGAGGAGGGGAAGAAGATCTTAGGCGTCTGGAGATGGAGCCCGAGGTACTGCTCCGCTGTGATGGAGGGTTTCATCGTTGGAGCAGCTCCGGTGAGTTGTACGACGCCGAGGCTGAAGCAGGACAAGAGAGACAACGAACAACGTTAACCTGAGTGGAATTCTAATAGCATCTCCAATACATGACGTAAAATACATAAACACAAAGTGCTAGATGTAAAATACATCAACCGCTCATCTCTGAACTTAACTGTCGAAACTGAACTTAACTGTCGAAACTGAATTTTGCTGTCGAAACTGAACTTTGCTGTCGAAACTGAACGCACTAGCAAGGTGAGGCTACACGTCGGTCGAATGACTTTTTCATCTCTGGTCAGTCGATTTTGCAGCCGTTGGATACGAAATCAAGGGCCCGCGGTTCATCTTCAACCTCCACCCCCTGAGCCGGCCAAACAGCAGCCCCCCGCCGCCCGCAGCCGGCGGTGTGCCGCCCCGAAAACACTCCCCACCGCCGGTCCGGCCATCCCTCTAGGCCCCCCTGTGCCGAGATTTTTCTCCGGCGATCCCCACGCCACCGCCCCGCCAACGCCCCGCCACCGCCGGCGACCACTGCCCCCTTCCTGAACCCTAAGATAGATAGTGGGGTACCTCTCCGGTGAGTCCCCCTCCCCGCTGTGGCTGGTTCTTCCTTCACCCCGGCGGCATCGGAGTGAAGTGTAGCTAAATCAGAGCAGCATCGCAAGCAAGAGCAAGAGCGAAAGCAGCAGCGCGAGCAAGAGCAATAGCAAGAGCAGACTAGGCAGGGGACAGAGAGCAAGAGCAGAGCAGCAGCGCGAGCGAGAGCTAAAGTAGCAGCAGGTCCTACTGATGTGGACGTCGCCGCCGAGGGAGCGACGTCATGGAGGAAGTGGCCGGCGACGCCACCGTGGATGGAGCCGCGCCGTGTCGGCTCGGGATCGAGCGCCGGCAGCACCATGAGATCGAATCAAGAAGAAAATGCGGCGATTAGTGTACAACCTCTTTGGTGGCGCCGATTAGGCCGCAGCTTCATCCGAGGAAACGGTGATGATGATGCTCTTCCGATGGTGCAGGTGAAGACGGCGGTGTGAAAATGGAGGTGGCGCGAAAGACGAGAGGAACGTCGGGGCAGCTCCTTGGAGGTGGAGGACGGGGTGGCTGAACCGGCGGGACGATGAGATCGACGACGGATCCTCATCAGGTACGGTGGATGAGGGACGTCGAGGTGTTGCTGTGGACGACATCGTCGGGGAAGAGGCTCCGGCTGGGTGGCGGACGGAGCAGGGTGTGGGGTTTCATTGCGGGTTTTCGCAGCCTCGGTGTATGAATGGGTGGACGGATGGGATGGCAGTGGGGAACCATGGCTTAGAGACGCGCTTGTCTGAAATGTGGGGTAAGTTACGAAAGTACCCCCACCGATTTGAGGCGGTTCTTTCGGTTCAGGGGTACCACGGGCATTTCACGTGTTGGGATTTCACAGGAGGTGGAAGTTTTCACGCGCGTTGTAATTTCGGAATAGCAAGGCGCGGGTTGAGATGGAGGGAGTTGTCGGAGCACAACGAGACAAAGATATATCTTAAATATTTCGGGCTAACAAGGCGCGGGTTGAAATTTCCGGACAAGCCTAACGTGTACTGTACCAAATCAATGCGCCCTACAAATGTTATTCAAAACTTTGAATTCATGTTATGTTCAATTAAAATATTTCTCTACGTGTATAATGCATGCAACCTACTACTCAAATGAACGTTTTAGTGCATTCTAAATGTATATACTACCACTTCAATATGAACTAAATTTGAATTCGTTTCTCTATTTGAATAAGATCTACAGTAATGATTGTTGTGAAGTCAAAGCATTTGAATTCGTTTCTCTGTTTTAATAAGATCTACAATCATCATTATTGTCAAGTTAAACCATCGTTTGTGTATTATCTTCACAGCACACCACATGATTAGTCTCGAGTTACATATGAACTATGTGTACTATATGAACTCGAACTAGATTTTTTGAATCCACTTTATTTTGATTTCAAATCACATTACATTTCTAGCTCTAGCTAGATCTTCATAATCTAAACCATGTCTCATATGTATAATGTGTTTATCACATTATGTATGGTGCCCCGCCCCCTACGCCTACAAGTATTTAGATGTGAGTTGCAAACACCACACATTACCACAAATTCAAATAAAATGTGAGAATGTTCGATATATAGTATTGTTTAGATTGTTCGATATTTAGTTGTAAGCTGCAAACGCCACACATTATCACAAATTCAAATAAAATGTGAGATTGTTTGATGTATAGTATGGTTTAGATTGTTCGGCATTTAGCTGTGAGTTGCAAACGCCATGCATTATCACATTATGGTATAACATCTGCACAACACGTGTATCACCGCTATATTCATGCATGCAATGTTTAAAACACTATGATCTCCTATTCAAATATATGAATCCGCTTTCATATCAAATTATGATCTTTGTTAGTCTCTTATACCCACACAATCCTCTAACCTTTGTAGCTACCACTAACTTTCTCTCGTGCATGCACACGCCCTCCTCACCCTCCCCCTCCCTCGGCATTCTATCCACCGGGCACATTCATTTTTTCTTTAGGTCGTTCTCCCAGAGTCTCCACAAATCCTTTCCGACACACACCGATCGATAAACCTCTCCAGCGATGCCTGCCTACAACATACAAACACACCTTCAATCTCCTCCTTTATGTGTCCTTGCCTCGTGTCTCTCATACGGTCAGACACATGTGTAAACTCTCGCCCCTCTTTTCATCGCTCTCACAACCGCACACTCCTCCCCCTATCTAGCTAGTAGTTGGGCCTCTCGCACCACCTCCTAGCTCCATTCTCTCTGTCTATCCATCTCGCTGGGCCTTATTTGCCTCTAACAAATGGATGTACACCGACCGATCTCTCGCTATACATATAGCTAGCTAGGTCCTTATAACTCGTTTTTACCCACACGTCAATCGATCTACCTCATTAGTTGTGTCTCTCCCTTCCTCCGACAAACAACAATTGATCTACCAATCTAGTTAGGTTTGCTTACCAAACACATGGTTCCCCTTCATCATCCATGAATGCGTCCCGACAGATCTATCACGCACAGGCACACACAGAAACACATCCCCACTCTTATTGATAACATTGCAGTTCCACCCTCAGTTTGTCTAGTAGGCCTCTCCCACCATCTTCGAGAAGCAACTCCATCACCCATCCAACACTCTACCCCTCTCCCTCCCTCTCCCTCCTTCTCTCTCTCCTCTCTCTCTCTCTCTCCCATCATATTTCCCGTCCTTCAGTTATGTATGGATGTCGACCGATCTCCCTCAAGACATAGCTGGGTCTCTCCTTCTCAACACATATACGAGTCGTTCTACCTCTATAGTTAGGCCTCTGCCTACCCCTCCCACCACCCCTCCCCCCCACACTCCGATACATCGAGTGCTCTAGTCATGTCTCCCAGCCACACACAAACTTGACGTGTTCCCTCTAACGTTCCGGTAGGCCAGTCGCCCTATATCTTTGACTTGTACACACACACAATTTCGATGGCTCTCTTCATCGATCACGCACCCACCCACTTGATCCTCTCTTCAACTCTATCGATAGCTATGACCCCTCCCTCTCTTCTCGTGGATTGCCCGACCCTCTTTGTATGATATGGATAGGCCTCCATTTCACACACATTGCATGCAAAATTTTGTTTGAGATGTCATCGACACATATTCCCACAAATAATTCACGAAATCAACCCCCACCCCAAAACAAAAAATACTCACGAACGCGGTTTGTATCTCTCACACACACCCACGTAGGTGGGGGACGTGCACGAAGAGAAGAGGTGCATGCACGACGCACGTACTCCCTTCTCTTTCCCAACCACACCCGCGCGGGTACACGGTGGAGCTCATTTCTATACGAAAAAGGCAGCCCACGTGGTAATTTGGCACGTGTACTGGTTGTCCACTTGGTGGAGGGAGGATCGTCTACCACGGGTGAACAAACAAATTGCGACTTGACGTGTTATGTTAAAAAAAGAGGCAAACCATGTGGGGCCTACCTTAGAGGCAAGGCTCTATACAATGGAGTACTTTTGATGTGTCCCGTCAACTCGCAGAACGAGGAGAAGCTTGCTTAGTACGCCGTCTCCCCCGCCCACGGGCGCGGTGGCTCGCAGGATGAGGTGAAGCTTGCTTACTACGCCTTACGCCCGCTCCCTCGCCCATGCGCGCGGTGGCTCGCAGGACGAGGAGAAAAATTTACTACTCCCTCCGTTTACTCCTCGTCCCTACTACCTTGGTTATAGAGATTATATCATATTGTTTGGAATATATATGTACTTTAGTAGATTTCAATATGAACTACTAGTACATACTCCAAACACTGATGTATATAGACGTATTTTAGAGTGTAGATTCACTCATTTTGCTTCGTATGTACCACTCTCCCTCGCCCACGTGGTGGACGTGCAGCAATTCATTCGGTCTCATATAGCCAGAACGATATATACTGCACTACCATTATTGCTCCACTTCCCGAAGAGGCGAAGAGCCAATCGCAAGGTTAATATTTTGGAGATGCCAAGCGCAAGGTTATAGGAGAATGAGTAGTTGGTGCCGCGTCATTTATAAATAAAGTTTTTTTTCCTTCAGTGGCACGTACGCAATATGATAGGTTCATATGGAGAGAAAAGGAAACCACTCCACTATATACATAGTCAGGACGGGCCAGCCTACATGGTTGCTTGCTGGGGTTGCTCTCTTCACACTCTCTTGCACAAAACGACTGTGGCCACATCTCTAACATCCCGGCGGATCACGTCCGCTTGGGGAAGGGGTGGATGCTTAGTGTAGATGCGGTGGCCGTCACCGACGGTGAAAACCCACTGTCGGCACGTCCCGATCAGGGGTCCCCACCGTTCTCTCTCACAAAGCCGATGAGGTTGCCTTCGTCCCTTGCTCACTGCCGTGACGTGGGCAGTTGCCGCCTCCCGTCGCCCTCCTCAAGGTTGAGCTACGTCCCATAGGTACAACTCCCTTTACAGCCGGCTTGCACCACTGCTCCAGCTGCCCACATCACTCCATGTGGATATTTCTCTACTTCTTTGCCCCGCACATACCTCTACTGGCTTCTACGTACTGTATTTGTGATGAGTTTATGTCTCATCAACTAGTCCCAGTAATCTTATTCTAATCACGCTTGTTCAATTTCTTTGCCACAGGGATGCTCATCTCGATTTTGGTGAAACTGCACAAAATGATCCGATGGTCAAAAGGTTGCAAACTTCATTTATTAGGAAGCTCGAACGTTGCCAGCAAATTGAAGCCTGGTCAGGGTTCACGGTTCAAGGGCTAGGGACTGCATGGATCGTTTTTTCTTTAGCTGCCTCTGTTCCAAAATAAGTGTCAACTTTAGTAGTAGTACAACTTTGTACTAAAGTTTGCACAAAGTTGAGAAACTTATTTTAGAACGGAGGGAGTACATATTTGCTATGATCTATCAATCATTGAGATGCAATAGCATGCATGTTAGTCTCCTTTGTATTTGATGAAATGTTGCAACGGGCAACCTTGGACGCAAGATACATGTAACAGAAGCTGGAAGCTTCATAGCATTGTACAAATTTATCTCGCTGATAAATTACAGTACGTACTAAACTAGTACTTCCTCCGTTCCTAAATATAAGTCTTTGTAGAGATTTCACCATGAACCACATGCGGATGTATATAGATGCATTTTAAGTGTAGATTCATTCATTTTGTTCCGTATGTAGTGGAATCTCTACATAGACTTATATCTACTAGTAATAGCTAGCCTCCACTACTAGGAATTCTCTATCGTCTCCTTGAGCCACGTCATCAAAATTGATGTAGCCGTTAGATGAAGTAAATCAGTCCATAATAGCCATCTGATCTTGACGTTGAGAGGCTCCGCACTAAGCCAGATGCAAGCATGCAGAAATACCATGCCACATGCATGTGAGTGGGTTTTAAATCACATCAACATGTCTGCATGCAAGCATGCACCGGTAGCATGCATGTAAGTGAGCTTTTAAGTCCCATTAACATGTCAAAAAGAAAAATATAATCCCATTATGCAATAGGAGTTGGCTGATCTTTTTTCCTTACATGGGATGATCTAAATGATGATGGGAGTTTATTTAGTTTGGCTACCACATTTGTCATGCGGTTATAGAGTTTTTTTTGTTCTATGAAATCGATAATTTTGCGCAGAGAGATATACCGCTGTTCCGTGCCAACGCACGGGGACTCATCTAGTAATATTTAGGAACAGAGGGAGTACTATGTAAAGAGTTAGGTGTCGCACGGTGATAGTGTGCGGTGGGCCATGTAATCACTGAGCCTGCGTGTTTTCACTGCTCTTGCACGCCTCCGCTGTAAGAATGGAGAAAATTGTAATCTAGTAGTAGTATACCTCCTTTCGCCGAAAGCATGGGACATCCAGCAGTCCTACCACCTCAGTATTAAAGACCAATGAGCCGTCAAATCACATAGACCCAGCAATAAGTTGGACGGACGAAGCAACCATCATTCTTGCACCAGTGAGAGGTTGCGTCCGCTCTGCCCGGGCATGAATGCGGCACCAATTCTTTGGAGCGGCGCTGACCGTTTCGGGCAGGAAGCGCGTGCGGGTGATGGAGGGGCTTTGGGTGGGCCAGGCTGGTCAGGAGCGGGCGTGGCAGCTGTCCGCATGTCCCTACCGGACACGCCCGGAAACGATAGGATGCACCGACTCTCGCGGCTAAAATCGTACACTACACAACATCTCTCTGTAGGAGTAGGTCGATCTGTCGCTCTCTCTAACACACACATGGTGTTAAACACACACACACACACACACACGCACGCACGCACGCACCTTGGTCCCATTGCACCTTCTAACGTGACTTATTACACCTAGGCGGAGGGAGTAGTAAGTATACGAGATACGGTGGCACACTGACTTAAGTCGAATACAAGTGCCCAAAATTTGTGTGCATGTTGTAATAAGGATTCACTTAAAATAGTACATGAGCGAACAGAGGGATCAATTGGACAGTGTTCCCGAGCAGTAGCGAGATGTGTGAGGTAAGATACACTGCTGGCGTTTTTCACTTTTCTTATTAATTTGTTTGTTTCACCCTCTGACTGGTGGGACCCAACATACTACGTGGAGAGAGGTAAGGTGACTAAGGCTGCATTATTTCTGCACCACTGTGGATAGTCTTACCACCAAATCCACATGACACGATTATGATTGAAATCCCAATGACTCCTACACACACAAAAAAACACGGCATGCTTGTCACACGAATGCAGGAATGTATAAAAGGTTATTTCCCTCTCGTTGAACATAACAGGAGGGTTGTGTAGCTGGTTAGCCTGTTCGCTCACCAAACTTGAGGTCTCGGGTTCGATAACTACACTTGAGCATAATTTGTGCCAGGAGGATTCTTTGACTGGACAAAATGTTTTCTAGGGTTTGCACACTTCACACTCTCTCTCAAGTATATATATACACGCTGGAGCCTCAGCGCTTGTAGTTGCTCTCTTCACACTCTCTCGCCCTCTCTCGCTGGAGCCTCAACGCTTGTAGTTGCTCTCTTCACACTCTCTCGCCCTCTCCAGATCTAAACAAGACTTCGTTGGCCTCTCTCTCCCCTCACTGCTGCTCAAAGAGCCGGCAGGATCCGTCCGCCGGGAAGGGAAGGAGGCTTAACGCTGTCACTGTCGGCGAGGGACTACCGGCGCAGCTGTTCACTTTCCACCCAGTGGCGGCGCGGGAGGGCCTCCGACCCCTTCTTCTTCGCCGCCATCCCGTTGCCCACCGAACCACTCCCCAAGAACCTTAAGGTATAATTTACTTACTCCACATGCATTGCTCTAGCTGCATGTATACCATGAATCTAGGATGTGGTTCCAAGAGGAAAGGAGTGGGGGAAAGTAGTGGGAAAAGTTGTATATAGCATGAATCTAGGACGTGGTTCAAAGAGGAAATGAAGGGGGAAAGTTGTATAGCATTAATCTAGGACGTGGTTCAAAGAGGAAAGGAATGGGGGAAAGTAGTGGGGAAAGTTGTATCGCATAAATCTAGGACGTGGTTCAAAGTGGAAAGGAAGGGGCGAAAGTACTAGTTCAAAAAGGAAAGGAAGGGACAAGGCTGTAGAGTTTGAGCAGGACTAGATTTGCTGCGCTCACATAGGGAAAGGCGTCTAAAGATAACAAAACTAGGACCAACACAAATATGCTCCTTGGTTGTTTGTTCTTTGTTGCAACAAACTGTGCATGACCACAATACATCGGTAGATGCACATGGTGCTGGTGCGTCCACTGTCCCGTGCAACTCATTAGCTGTTGTTAATCTAAGGCCCTATTTGGTTAAAAACTCCCTAGTCCCTACCTGTTGGGTTCCAGGGACTAAACATGGACTAGAGGTTATTAAATGACATGCTAAAAGACCATGTTACCCCTAGTAATGAACTAATAGAGACAAGGTGCGTTGCGTGGCAGGGGCAACTGTTGGAAAAAGTCCCAAAAAGACTCCCTCGGGGTCTTCTTTCTTTAGTCCCAAATGCCCACTTTTAGTCCCTAAAAGTCCCTCCTCTTTGGTTTACATGGGGCTGACACGGAGTTTTTTTAGTCCCTACACCAAAATGTCCCTGTAAACAAACACTCTCTAATAATGCCGCTAGAAAATTGATGCAATGCCACAGTTAAAAGCAAATTACATGTTTAACGAATTTTATTGTTAATATAATCTCTATGTTAATATTAATCAAATGCCACCATTTGAGAAATGCTACTGTCTTGCTTTCATCCCATTTAGATAAGGTAGATGCTTCTTTTTGTTGGCTTCTATGTCATCCACCGTTATTGACCACTAATTGTTTCCTTTGCACCTCTGTGTAAACAGGGTTATCTGCTTCACCTCATTGCCATTGTGCCCTTTTGTTGCACTGCACAAAACATTTATGTTTTAAGAGTGTTTTGTGCAGTTCAACCAAAATGTCACACCGACAATGTTGCTTGATTGCTTGATCTTAGTGGAACTGCATAAGAGGAGATCTTACTTCCTATCCGTTAAGGCGAATTTGGTTCAGATCTTCTTCTTGTGAGTTTTTTGAATTCTGCATCATGAGAGGTCAGTACTAGCCTTCTTTCACATGATTCTGCAGTGTGCATTCATATGTTGTGCTACTTATACGATAATGTTGCTTGATTTTAGTGAACTGCACAAATGGAGACAAGACTTCCAATCTGTATGTGCACCGTAATATCCCATTGAGGCAAGATAAGGATATTTCACAACTGCTGGCCTGTATTTTGCCACTTTCATCAGAAAATTAAGTTTAGTACTATACTTGTGCTCCCTAATTGACATGCCAAATCTTACATTGAAGGCGAAGCTTGTTTGTTATTGAACCAAGTGATGAAGGGGAAGAACAAGAGGAAGAAAAACAAAAATCAACTCCCGGTGCTGTAATGAAGCATTGGAACTGTGATGACACAAGTAATGATATAGTTTTGCATCTTAATTTATTGCTATGGCTGGAACGAGCAATTGTTTTGCTACTGATTTGATGCCACTCTTAATGTAATATGTAATTATCTCTACTTGTGCAAACAGGGATCTTCTTTGAAGATACCATATATTCTAGTGGAACTGCACAAGACGATGTTGGAAACATTAAACTAATCGAGGAGTATATAGCAAGCATGGCCACCACCGTAGATAGCAACAGATGGTTCCGGAGAATTGCTTCATCTGTATGCTCTACACAATAAGCCTCCTGACAAAGGTTGGTACTTTCCCACTGATTTCATCCATATGATTGAGCTTTGTCATCTCTATTGGTGTTGTGCTACTGTTTAGATACTGTCATGAAAAAGTGGTATTGTCCTTGAGAAGTGCTTCATCTGTGTTGTTTTAAATATTTTCCTTCCTTTTTTCGAGCAAACAGTGATGCTAGCATTTAGTAGTCCACTTGTCTTTGCACAACAGGATCATCTTCCTTTGAAGAAGAATATGGAGTACATGAAGTGACTAGTTCCGATTATGCCAGGATGAAGAAGCCCTGTCTATCTTATCATCAGAAGGAGCAGTTGAAGGATGGTTACATTACACCCCACAAGACCAAACTAACTTCCGCTCAGAAGGACTGACAAAATCTCCATTTTTTTGCTGTGATGCACAAGTACAATGTTATTCTAGGATTCTTTCTGGCGAGTTCCATTTTTCTAAAAGGGTGCTCTACATGGACCATGTATGTGCCTGTTGAAACTGTTAATTCATAGTACAGTTTGCTCTATATACTAATCACTTTTTTGTATTTGTGCAAACATGAGTGCTCATCTTGATTTCAATGGGAACTGCACAAAATGTTCATGAATACATCGAATCATTCATTTCCACCACAAGAAAGGAGGTGCTGATAAGTTCAAGGCGTTGCAACATATAAGGGCGAAATCATACAAGCTACGCGCGAATTTGGTTGATTTTGGTGGAACTGCACAAAAAGAACAACTGGTTTATTTAGCACAAGGTGCCATTCAATGTCCGAACTGATGGAAAACCCTGCCCATTCCACAATCGTAGGCATTTGATATTTTGGAATGGGACAACCTTGTCAAATTTTGCTCATTGATTTTAACAAGGCATGCGTTTGATATTTTCGAATGGGACGCCCTTTGCTGTCAGCAGCGTCGATCATTTTTTTTCTTTATTCTTTAGTTGTGAAGTAAATATTGCCTTTGACATGTGAGTCACTGAGATGCATAATCATCGATTGTTTTGAATGTTCTCTATGAATTGCCAGACTTGTGTGTTTGATTGCAATGTACAGAAACTCTAAAAAGCTGCTCAAACTCTTTGTACTCCTTCTGTTCCTTTTTACTTTGCACATTGTGAAAGTGCATACTTTTTTGTATAAGATTGGTCAAAGTAGGCAGACTAGAAAGGACCGGAGGGAGTACATGTGAAACTACTGCAAACGAGGTGATCACCCTGGGAATAATGCTAGTACGTATTGTTTTGCATGTTCATCCAATGCCGGCGATATAGGAATTCGAACTAATCAAAATAAATTCATTCATACACGGTCGGATTTCATATAAACATGCCAGATTTCATTACATTTCATACATGCTTCAACTAAAAAGGGGTGCGCTGGAGGTATAATTAATTACCCGAAGCTACCCACCTGTGTCTCACTGAGCCGAACAGAAGCTTCAATGACTTAACTGCAGGTGCAGTTGCGTAACTGACATGTGTCCTGTTGGGCCCACGTGTCAGTCAGCCAACTGCACCAGCAGTTAAGTAGAAGCAGCGTTATTCTCCAGCAGAACTCCCCGACTCCACGTCGCCGCCAAGAAGCTAACCGGACATCAATGGTCAACCCGCCTAGCTTGGCTTCAACAGGAGGGTAGTAGCGGTGGCCTTACTTGGACCCGAGTGGCGGCGACCTATCGTGTTCTACTCTTCCTCGTTTTCTGTGTGGCGCGGCCTCGTTGGCAGCGGGGCGGGGCCTCGACGGAGCCGACAATGTCCTCTGTCTCGTTGCCGGCGGGCGGCGCCTCAGCGGAGCGGTGGAAATCCTCCCCCGCGTTGCCGGCAGGGTGGGGCCTCGGCTGAGCCGGTGATGTCCTCTGCCTCGTTGTTGGCACCATGGGGCCTCGGCGGAGCAGGGCCTCGTCGACGCCAGCGGAGCAGGGACTCGTCAGAGCCGGCATTGTCCTCTGCCTCGTCCTCGATCTCGCCAAACAGCACCTCGCCCGCTTCATCGCCCTCTTTGCTAGCCTCTTTGTAGGCGGCTGCAGCCTCCGCCACCCGCATGCGGTACCGCCAGTGCTCGAGGCGGCCCTTGCGGGTGGAGCGGTATGAGTCGAGCAACGCCTCCTGCTCCGCCCGCTCTGCGGCGATCTGCTCCTCCGCGTGCAGGTGCTCCTGGAGGAGATGGTGGTTGTAGGCGGTGTCGACCTGCGCCTCCCGGAACTGCTCCTGACGCATCTGCCTCACACTGTCCATATATTGGGCACGGGCCTCGCCGATGGTCATGGTGCAATGCACCGGTGAGGGTGGCGCGGAGGAGGGGGTTGGCGCCGGATCGTCGACTACCATGTTCTCCATTGGGACGTCGTCGTCCTCCGGCTGCCTGCCGGTCAGCCGGTCGGTAGCAATGGCTGCCATCTCCTTGTGGTCCGTCGTCCGCCCGTCCCGAAGAGCGCTGGAGCGCAAGGAAGCCATGGTGGGCAGTAATGGTGTGGACAGGAGAAAGGGAACGGATGCGGATGACTGCGGCTATGGCTGGCGCAGCAGTTTATATAGCAATGGTGGGCGGGCAGAGGGACGGACGTGTGGCGCCGGAGTAGCCGCCTCGGCAACCATGTATCATTAATGTGGGCGGCAGATGGACGGATGGACGGCACTTGTCGTTTGAAGGCGGAGCAATCGCCTGCACCGGGAAGCGGGGCGGGCGGCGCTGACTGTTTCGGGCGGAAAGCGCGCGCGGGCGAGATGACTTTACTTGGAGAGGATGACAATGGGGACCCACCAGGTCCATAGCCTCATGTACGCAAGTGCCTCCTTATTATATATATATATATATATATATATATATATATATGTATGTATAAAACTATACTCCCTTCGTCTAGGTGAATAAGTCGTATTAGAAGGTGCATCACGACCTAGGTGCAAGCAGATTGGTGGAAAAGAAGAATATTTCTCTCTTCTAAACACAACATTTAATCACAGCAGTTAAGAGGATGCCTTATTAGCTACCCATGCAGGCCATCGTAATTCATAGTATGCAAAGCGCTTTTATTTCTTGCCTAATAACCGCATGGACGTGCTGCATGCATTGGTCCTTGCCTGAGCAAAAAAAGGGAGGAAAGGGGTTTCCATGGGAGACAACGAGGCAGAGGTGGAAGCGCTCGCTGGAGTAATTTATTTTGCTTCCCCCTGGTTTCCTGACATCACGGTCCCACACCATTGTCAACCTATGTAGTAGTCAATAAATGAAAGAATTGCACAAGAAGCGGCCGACAGCTGGGACCAAGCAGCTCGAGCAGTATTTGTGTTTTTGAGGTGTGAGCACTGCAGAGTTTTTCGATGTTTAGCCCAGATATTAATTTTTCTCCTCTGAACAACAACAAAAACATCGCTGCAGGTATTAACTGGGCGGGCTGTGGCCCGTCTAGCCCAGGCCAGATATCCAGCCCAGATATTATTTTTTTCCAAGCTGAAAATGGCTAGCCCAGCTATACTTTTTTTTAGGAATACCCAGGCAAGGTCAAGTTGTTATTCTCCGCCCCGCTGGGCTGCAAATCTTTCCTAGGAGGGATGCATTAGGCTTAACAAGAAAATGAGCTTTAAGAAATAATAAATGGGATGTAATTATAGAAACTGGGCAGTAACTATAAAAAAATGCACCAAACATGTGATTACTTTATAAAATATTATTTTTGGATATTGAAAATTTTAATTTCATTAATTGTTGCGAGCGCAATGTTTCATTGGATTTTTACGTAATATAAATTTATATTGAAATTGTGTTTAATCTGACTAGAAATTTTGCGATAAATTTTTTTCTGATCCCATCAAAATTAGGGAAATTTTATTGAATTCTATTTTGAATGGTTGGTTGAAATGGGCTGTACTTTTAACAAACTGTAAATGGGCTGTAGTAAATTCCATTAGAATTCAAAAATGGGCTACTCATTCTTACAAATCTCAAATGGGCTATAAGTTCTCTGCCACACACTTCTGGCCTTACTAAGTTGGCGCGTCCCCTAAAAAACAGAGTTGACGCGTATGCAAGGCTTTGTCAACTTATAGTCAACACACGGTTCTAGCAGCAGTGGCCGTTGGATGTCCATCCAACGGATGCCGTGCTTCTTCTTCAATCTCAGATATTCTAGCTTCACCCGCCCAAAAAATGATTCCTCCCCCTGACATCTGGGGCGCACCGTTTCGGAAGCTGACCTGTGGGTCTACTAAGTTGACGTACCAAGGGCTTTGTCAACTTAGTCAATATAAACGATTCTAGCTGCAGTGACCGTATGATGTCCATCCAATGGCCGTAGTGCTTCTTCAACCTCTGGTCTTCTTGCTCCAGCCGCCCAAAGCAGTGCTGGTCGTGCCGCCTGCTCCTGCCTCCCGTGGCCGGCTGTGCTGCCGCGGAGGCCTCACCGCCCACTACTATTCCCACCGCTGGCCAGGCCCTGCGGCGACGACAGCCTCACACCGCAGCCGAACAAGTGAACCCTCATACTCCTCACCGCGTGGGCATCCACTGCCGCGTCTTCACCGGCTCTGCGTCGTCCCCTTCCTAGGCCTCACCGTCGTCCACCACCCTGGTGCTCTCTGCGTGGCATGGTCAACATGGTGAAGGAACGACTTCCATCGGATGTGGACTGTACGTGGAGAGGCTGACAGCTGGGTCCACAACGGCAGCAAGGAAGTGCCTCCTTATTATGCGGAAAATAATGATTCCTCCACCTGACAGCAGGGACCCACCGGACGGGCCACCAGTATTTTGCGAAAAAAATTGTTTCCCCCTGACTGCTGGGACCCACCGGAAAGGCCACCGTATTTCGTGAAAAAAATGTTCCCCCCGCTGTCAGCTCAGACCCACCGGAAGTGCCTCCTTATTACGCACAAAAAAATGAATACTCCCCCGGCTAGCTGGGACCCACCTTGCTGGGAGGCTGACTTGTGGGCCTACTAAGTTGACGGGGACGAAGGGCTTTGTCAACTTAGTCAATATGAACGATTCTAGCTCCAGTGACCGTACGATGTCCATCCAACGGCCGTAGTGCTTCTTCAACCTCTGGTCTTCTTGCTCCAGCTGCCCAAAGCAGCGCCGGTCGTGCCGCATGCTCCTGCCTCCCGTGGCCGGCTGTGCTGCCGCAGAGGCCTCACCGCTCCTACTATTCCCACCGCTGGCCAGGCCCTGCGGCGATGGCAACCTCACACCGCAGCCAAACAAGTGAACCCTCGTAGTCCTCTCCGCGCGGGCTTCCACTGTCGCGTCGTCCCCTTCCTAGGCCTCGCCGTCGTCCACCGCCGTGGTGCTCTCCGCACGGCGTGGTCAACATGGTCAAGGAACGACTTCCATCGGAAGAGTACTGTATGTGGAGAGGTTGACAGCTGGGTCCACGGCCACAACCCAGTTTTTTTGTGATTTTCCAAGTAAGTCGCTTTGTCAGGCCTGTTGGGCTACAAATCTTTCATGACGAGGAGAGATTTCATTCGGCTGGCCGAGAAAATGGCCCATCAGTAATGAGAAATGGGTTGTACATTTTTAAAAAACATCAAACCGGCAATTAGTTTCAAATATCTTTTTTTTCATTTCAAGATTTTAAATTACATTAATTTTATGCATGGAGAATTTGTTGGATTTTATACTGATATACATTTATTTTTAAAATCAGTTTGAATGTGAGTCGAAATTTCGGGATTAAAAACAGTTCGGACCGCACCGAAATATGCAAAATTTCGTATAATTTTTTAACCATTGCCACAATATGGGCTGTAATGCTAACAAAAAGAATATGGGCTCCAAAAAAACCTTATAAATTAGCAAATGGGCTGTAAATTATTAGAAATAATGGCAGATGGGCTGTATGCTGTTTTCCACAGATTTGAGGCTTTCCTAAAAAAAGGTTGACGCACAAGCACTGACTGTTGGATGTCCATCCAACGGCTATCGTGCTTCTTCAATCTCTGCTCTTCCTGCTCCAGCCGCTCAAACAAGTGTCGGCGGGACTGCCTGCTCCCTCCTCCTCGCGGTCGGCTGTGCTGCCGCGCAGGCCTCACTGCCCGACCGTACTCCCATCGCTGGCCTAGCCATCCCTCTACTCACCCACACCTGCTGTTATTCTTCGGCGACGACAGATGAACCAGTAAACCCTCATACAGTCGTACTCCCCTCCGCATGGGAAACAACTGCCGAGTCTTCCCTGCCTCCGTGTCATCCCCTTCCTAGGCCTCGCCGTCGTCCACCGCCCTGGTGCTCTCGGCGTGGTGTGGTCAACATGGTCAAGGAACGACTTCCATCGGACGTGGACTGTACGTGGAGAGGCTGACAGACGGGTCCACGGCCACAGCAAGGAAGTGCCTCCTTATTACGCGGAAAATAATGATTCCTCCACCTGACAGCTGGGACCCACCAGACGGGCCACTATATTTCGCGAAGAAAATGTTTCCCCTGACTGCTGGGACCCACCAGCTACATCTTCGCACGCAAGGAAGTGTGTCAGGGCAAAAAAAATGATTCACCCCTGACTGCCGGGACCCACCAGCTACATCTTCACAGGCAAGGAAGTGCTTGACAGTCGGGACCCACCTGGTCGAAGCGTACGTAGCATTATCACTCTGGTCGCGAACGTGTACGTACATACTGGTTGATGTAGAGGCGCGCACGTGTCTTAGTAGATGCGCGCACGTGTCGTAGTAGAGGCGCGCATGTAGCATGTACACATACGTACAACGACCAGGGTGCAAGAAAGAAAATACGGCCACGTATGTGTACATACGGGTGGGGTCTCGAACGCCTACTCGCGCATACGTACGGCCAGGGCTCGTGTACATGGCTGGGTCGGAACGGAGAAACAACGTCGTCATTGTGTTCATGGGGAGGCAACGAAATGCGTCGTGTTCATGGGGAGGCAACGGGATGCGTCATGTTCATGGGGAGGCAACGGAATGCATGGGAGCCAACCGGCTGGGTCGGAACGGAATACGTGGTCATGTTCATCGGGAGGGCTTGGATGGAACAGGCGATGGAAACAAGGCCTGGCGTACCGCAAAACGGAGGAAACGACCTTATGTTCGACCGGCCACGTTTGAAACGGGATCCTGTTCATCGGGAGGGGTCTGGCGTACTGCAAAACGGAGGAAACGGACCTCCTACGGTCGAAACGGGGGTCCTGTTGATCGGGAGGGGTGTGGCGTACCGCAAAACGGGCGAACCGGACTTGTGTTGGAGCGCTACGGTCGAAACGGGGGTCCTATTCATCGGGAGGGGTGTGGCATACCGCAAAACGGGACTCCACGGGATACTGTTCATCTCCACCATCGACCCCCTCCAGCCTCCATGAGCTACTGTTCATCCATCATCGACCTCCTCCAGCCTCCACCTGCGACTATTCATCCACGGGCTCCTGTTCATCCAGCCTCCACCGCGCGCTACTCCACCGGCTACTGTTCAACCAGCCCTCTCCACGGGCTCCTGTTCAACCACCCCTCCACGGGCTACTGTTCATCTTGCCCTCCACCGTCTACTGTTCATCTTGCCCTCCACAAGGTGGTCCTGTTCATCCAGCCCTCCACGGGGTCCTGTTCATCCAGCCCCAACCGACTCGATCGATCGGGGTCCTGTTCATCCAGAGGCAACACCACGGGGTCCAGTTCATCCACTCCCACCGGGAACTGTTCATCCAACACCCCCCGCAACACTCACTGTTCATCCAGAGGCAGCATCTATCGGCTTCAGTTAGCAGCAGTAGCGAAGGAATCACTCGATTGGGTTCAGTTAACAGCCATCGATCGATTGCTCGGGTTCAGTAACGCGTAGCCTGCAGTGCAATCGCTCGGGTTCAGTTAGAGCCCAACGCCTTGCTCGGGTTCAGTTAGAGCCAACGCCTCGCACACACGCGCGTACATGTACGACAGAAACGCGCATCGCTCGGTCCCCGACCTCCCGCCGTAACCGGGAACTCCCCGAAATTTTCCCCGCCCTTGCTTCTACCACAGTTTTTTCTATCATGGATGGCCCAAAGAATGTCATGCAGCTGCGTCTCCGGCCCGCCCAGGACGAAAAGCCCATTTTCTGTCATGATTTTTTGTCATAGAAGTAGGAGCCTACCACATCTATGATGATACCGGGTTTTGTCACAATTATCGTCATAGAAGTGTCATATGTATGACATAATTTTTTTTCGTTCGGCCCAAAATGTCACGGATATGTCTTTTTTTGTAGTGCGACCTGCAGAAGGAAGAGGCTGCGATCTGACGGCGAAAGAGGCTGCGACCTGATGGCGGAAGAGGCCGTGACCTGATGGCGGGGGTCAGGAGGCAGGAATGATGGTCGCCTGGACATTTTTTCACTAGGTTTGTTTTCAGTATTAAAAACTCTTTTCTACATTACAACAAACACCTAAAGATGCTCCAAACAAACTTCTGAACTTGCATACAACCCTCTTTGAACTTGCGATATGAAACTTTTTGCACCTACACAATTTGGCAGTGGCAGCAAGTAGCAACCAGAAGCATACAATTGTTTTACAATACTCAAAAGCGCACAAAGATCACATCCGCAACACAGTGGTGAGCTGATATCCATGGTTGCTTGATTGCTCCGTGGATGGATTCTAGTACTCCCGTATACTAGTATATGTGAAGCAAGAAGAATGATTGGCCTTCTTTATAGAAAATCAAAATGGACAGTACTGAATCTTGCACTTAGCAGTAGAATTTGCGGTATTCAACTTGTTGTGGAGTTAGAGGGGAAATCCACACATGGCAGCACGATTCAGTTGAAAATAGAGGAGAGCAGAACACATCGGTAGAATATACTCCAAAACCCACACACGAGCGAGACCAGGGTGCTCCTCGTCGAGCGCTGGCCGAGCAAAAGACGCAAACTTGAACGGCCTCCCACCTCCGGCTGCCGCACGCCTCCCACCCCAGCCGTGACGCATAATGACAAGTTCAACTTCATTCAACAAGAAGAAAATCCATTTACACTCCTATATACACCCAACAAGCATCAAATTCTCTATACCCAAACTACCATTTATTGATATACTTGAACTTGTTTGCTATTAATGTACATAGACTTTGTAATTAAACATAAAAACTAAGAGAGATAGCAGTCGTTGAACTGAAACAAAATTAGGAATTGAATTGGACTAAATCAAGAAATTGAACTGAGTGTGTCACGAGTTAGTCAATGTGGAAGATCATTCCATTTTGCTATCTCTCTCTCACACTCACATCACCCTACCGCAGCAACAAACAGCAGGAGTGCACCAGCGCAAGCAGAATGGGCTTCATGCAACTTTTGACTTAATTTTTTTGACTGAACTGAGCTTGAATTTTTCACTCAACTTAAACATTGCCAGAAATTAGTTGAACTTTTTGTACTGAACTAACCTGAACTTTGTACAGGGATCCACATTTTACCTGAACTTTTTTACATGGATTTGCATGACTGGCCGGTGGTGAAAGCGGGGCGAGCAGATGCACAGGAGGACCTACTGGATGTTGTCGCCATTGACATCGTACCCTGGGAGGAGGAGGATGATGGGAGCAAGCCTCTATGGATGCAATCGTTCAGGACACGTCGGGAGTGCGGCCGCCGGTGGCAAGGACCGGCCATCCCTTGGTGATTGACCATCGTGCTAGCCTCAGTACAGAGTTGGTGTGTGAGGCAACAGTGGGACAGTTGTGCGCGAAGACCAGCGACGCTCGGAGGCAGGGGATAGGCCGCACTGCACTGGGGGAGGGAGGTCGTGGTGGTGGTGCGCTGGGCCAGGGGGCCTGCGGGGGCGCACTGGGATAGCGAGGTCATTGTGGTGGCGTGCTGGGGCAGGGGGCGGCAGCGCGCCCTGCAGGTTTCCGGCAGCGGCGCGTTGGAGTAGGGGGCTGGCGGTGG
>NC_041380.1:145336863-145371101 GCF_002162155.2 Triticum dicoccoides | reverse complement strand
AAGGGGCCGGCTGCGGCGCGCTGGGGGAGGGGGCCGGCGAAGGCGCGCTGGGGGAGGATGCTGACGGAGGCGCGCTAGAGTAGGTGGTCATGGCGATAGTGGGGGGTTGGGTTGGGGAGATAGAGACATTTTACCTGTTAGTTTCAGATTAGTCGGATCACTCCTATATAGAGCCGAGGGTAACAGAATAATATTCTGTTACGGGTAACAGAATAGCCCAACCCTATATATATATATATCCAATTGGATGTGGGTTCTCATAAAGCATTATTGTTAACGTTACCCTTGAGATAAAAGGTTGGGAGGAAAAACTATAAGCCCCTATCTTTCTCTGTGCCTGATTAAAACTTCATACCCATAAGTACTGCGTGAGTGTTAGCAATTGTGAAAGACTAAATGATAGTTGAGTATGTGGACTTTCTGAAAAGCTCTTATATTGACTCTTTCCGACGTTATGATAAATTGCAATTGCTTCAATGACTGAGATTATAGTTTGCTAGTTTTTCAATGGAGTTTCTGATTCATACTTTACATTGTGAATAGCTTGTTACTTCAGCATAAGAAATCATATGACATTATATATGTTGCTATTCTAAGAATGATCATGATGCCCTCATGTCCGTATTTTATTTTATCGACACCTCTATCTCTAAACATGTGGACATATTTTTCGATATCGGCTTCCACTTGAGGACAAGCGAGGTCTAAGCTTTGGGGAGTTGATACGTCCATTTTGCATCATGCTTTTACATCGATATTTATTGCATTATGGGCTGTTATTACACATTATGTCACAATACTTATGCCTTTTCTCTCTTATTTTACAAGGTTTACATGAAGAGGGAGAATGTCGGCAGCTGGAATTCTGGGCTGGAAAAGGAGCAAATATTAGAGACCTATTCTGCACAACTCCAAAAGTCCTGAAACTCCACGAAAGTCTGTTTTGGAATATATTAAAAATATTGGGCAAAGAAAGCACCAGAGGGGGGCCACCCACTGTCCACGAGGATGGAGGGCGCGCCCCCTGCCTCGTGGGCCACCTGGAAGCCCCCCGATGCCCATCTTCTGGTATAAGGTGTCTTTTGACCTGGAAAAATAAGAAGGAAGCTTTCAGGACAAAGCGCCACCGTCTCGAGGTGGAACCTTGGCGGAACCAATCTAGGGCTCCAGCGGAGCTGTTCTGCCGGGGAAACATCCCTCCGAGAGAGGGAAATCATCACCATAATCATCACCATCGATCCTCTCATCGGGAGGGGGTCAATCTCCGTCAACATCTTCACCAGCACCATCTCCTCTCAAACCCCAGTTCATCTTTTGTATCCGATCTTTATCTCAAAATCTCATATTGGTACCTATGGGTTGCTATTAGTGTTGATTACTCCTTGTAGTTGATCCTAATTGGTTTATTCGGTGGAAGATTATATGTTCAGATCCTTTATGCACATTAATACCCCTCTAATTATGAACATGAATATGATTTGTGAGTAGTTATGTTTGTTCCCGAGGACATGGAATAAGTCTTGTTATAAGTAGTCATGTGAATTTGGTATTCGTTTGATATTTTGATGAGATGTATGTTGTCTTTCCTCTAGTGGTGTTATGTGAACATCGACTACATGACACTTCACTATTGTTTGGGCCTAGGGGAAGGCATTGGGAAGTAATAAGTAGATGATGGGTTGCTAGAGTGACAGAAGCTTAAACCCTAGTTTATGCGTTGCTTCGTAAGGGGTTGATTTGGATCCATATGTTTCATGCTATGGTTAGGTTTACCTTAATTCTTCTTTTGTAGTTGCTTATGCTTGCGAGGGGGGTTAATCATAAGTGGGATGCTTGTCCAAGGAAGGGCAGTACCCAAGCACCGGTCCACCCACATATCAAATTATCAAAGTAACGAACGCGAATCATATGAGCATGATGAAAACTAGCTTGACGATAATTCCCATGTATCCTCGGGAGCGCTTTCCTTTATATAAGAGTTTGTCCAGGCTTGTACTTTGCTACAAAAAGGATTGGGCCACCTTGCTGCACCTTGTTTACTTTTGTTACTTGTTACCCGTTACGAATTACCTTATCATAAAACTATCTATTACGATAATTTCAGTGCTTGCAGAGAATACCTTACTGAAAACTACTTGTCATTTCCTTCCGCTCCTCGTTGGGTTCGACACTCTTACTTATCAAAAGGACTACGATAGACCCCCTATACTTGTGGGTCATCAGTATGCGTCAGTGCTATACAAATGGTTTTTAACCCCTTTTCACGACGACATTTGGAACCGTCGCCAAGTGAGTGTGGGCGATAGGGGGTCCTTCCCACACGACCCAGAAACCGTCGGGGATAGGCCCTCCTAGCACACAGGGTAGGGCAAAATGAGCTCGTGTGCGATCGAGCAAGGCATCAGAACCCAATCGTTTCCGTTTGTATGTACATCCCATATGGTGAATCCCAAAAAAACATTTCCGTTCATATGTATATCACACACAATCATTCCAAGGAATACGTTTCCGTTCTTATGTACATCCCACATAGTCAATCCAGGGAAAACGTTTCTGTTTGTATGTACATCCCACACAGTTTTATGTATAGGCTCGTGTGTGAAAGCTGTAACTATCACACACACTCTGCCTTGGTTAACCTTTTGGTTTTATCAACTACATCACACATGATTTGATGAAGAAAACTGTGTGGCATTGGGCTATCCATCACAAGCGCTCTTACTGCTTGAACTGTCTGCAAAGTTCCATGACCCATTTAGCAGGTTTATTGGTCTACAATTAATAATTCCAGTATTACGCAAATTCACATTTCATATCGAACAGCTGTTTGCCAATTTCATATCAGGCACATAAATATAGTTTAACATTACAGTACGATAGCTACCTGAAAACAACACAACACATCATATAGCTAGTTCAACTTCATAAGAACAATATTAGAAAAATATATACATTTCCCTAATCGAGATCATCCAGGAATGTCTTATCCACCCCTTCTTTCAGTTTAGTAAGAACCTATTTTGCACTGTCCAATTGGAGAAGTGCCTCCTCCTTCGCCAACACCATCTTAGCAAAGTCTGATTTAAAAAATCTAAGCTCATTCTCCACCTTCCTCTTTTCATCCCGCATCTTCAAATATTCTTCAGCGTTGATAACACTTTCTCTAAGTCTACCTCTGTTCTCTTCCTCATACATGCTCCAGAGCTTTGCTAGGCACATCTTCAAAGACCGTGGCCACTCTTGATCAATCCACTCCAAGTAAGAACACTTCCGTCCATCCTATGATATTTAAAACTACTCCCTCTGTTCCAAAGTAGATGACCCAACTTTGTACTAACTTTGTATTAAAAGTATAAAGTTGAGTCATCTATTTTGGAATAGAGGGAGTAGATCAGTAACAATTGCAGGGGAAATGGGTTTATAGCAACATAGAAAATCACCAACACTTATTTTGAAAAACTGAAGAAATAGGTTAATTATGACATATCTTCTCAAAAAGATCAATGTGCAATTGAATTAATTGCTGCTGAGACAATAACTAAATTCTGAAACATCAGAAGCTATAATTAATTACAAGAACGCTACAAGTTCTTACTCATGTAACTATAAATAACAAATTGAACATTTTATGTGGAAGGTAAATATAACTGGAACAACATAGCGACAGTGTTTGGATGACATCAAATTGATACTAACAGGTGTGTACATGCACATATTTAGTAACATAGAACTAATAGTACTAAGGTTATCCACTATGTATGCCAAAACTGGTGTAATATAAATACAACTGTTGCTACTCTCGCATCGGTGCCCTGCACTGGCGAGCTGATGCAGCTGGAAAAAATCAGGAACCCGGACTCCGGAGCACCTAGTTGCTCCGATGCGCAGTTCGTTCATGCCATAAAGATTTAGTATTTTACTGCTTAGCTGCTCGGATGCGTGGACCAAAGTTGGCTGCACAAACTGCTGAAGCGGTGCCAAATAATTTTCTAATGGCACCGATGATGAGATGGCAACATTTTTAGATACTAGGTGAAAAATGTGACACTGTCTTAGGATGCGTTTGGTTGAAGGTGTGGTATGAATGGGTTGGGACCGTGACAGTGTCTGAATCACATCTAACAAATGACTTGCAACAACGAAAGAGGGTCTAACCTTCTCTGCACATGCCAGAAACTTCCTCCCACTGTCCATAGATTCAAGCACAACTAGCTTCACGCATGGAGATTGATGGTGACAACGAGCAGACAGATCTTCAGCCACCCCGCTCCATTCGTTGCAGCTAATGGTCCTAGTGAGCTACAAGAGGAAGAAATGACTCAAATCGGCCATCGGGTTAAAATCCTTCATTCCAAGTCATAGCCCGAGAGAGAGAGAAAGAAAGAGAGAGAAGAGAGGCATACCTGGGTGGTGAAGGAGTCAGAGGAGGAGGAGGAGGAACCGCTGGAGAGGTCATTGAAGAAGACCATGGTGACCCGGCGGTAGGATGCGAGACAACGAGAGCGAGGAAGCGACTATAGCTTAAGAAGGAAGGAAGGAAGGAAGGAAGGAGGGAACATGGGAAATGTGGCTTGTGGTCGGGGAGAAAAGGGGGTGGGCGTAGATATTTTGGCGGTAGGCCAAAAATTTGGAAATGTGGAGGAAAACTTTGCGCGCGGTGTGATGTCGCTTGAAGCTACGTTGGTATTTCCCCAAAGAGGAAGGGATGATGCAGCACAGCGGTGGTAGGTATTTCCCTCAGATATGAAACCAAGGTTATCGAACTAGTAGGAGAACCAAGCAACACAACGTAAACAACCCCTGCACATAAATAACGAATACTCGCAATCGGACATGTTAAAGGGGTTGTCAACCCCTTTCGGGTAACGCTGCCAGAAATTGGTGCGTGATGGGAGAAAGTTGTAATAGTTTGAATAAATATATCACAAATAAAATAAAGTCCGGTAGAGTATTTTTGGATTTTTGGATTAATAGATCTGAAAATAAATGCAAAGGAAAATTGATCGCAAAGGCAAATAATATGAGAAAGAGACCCGGGGGCCGTAGGTTTCACTAGTGGCTTCTCTCGAGAAAAATAGCAAACGGTGGGTGAAGAAATTACTGTTGGGCAATTGATAGAACTTAAAATACTCATGATGATATCCAGGCAATGATCATTACATAGGCATCACGTCCAAGATTAGTAGACCGACTCCTGCCTGCATCTACTACTATTACTCCACACATCGACCGCTATCCAGCATGCATCTAGTGTATTAAGTTCATGGAGAAACGGAGTAATGCAATAAAAATGATGACATGTTGTAGACAAGATCTATCTATCTAGAGATAGAACCCATCGTTTTATCCTTAGTAGCAACGGTACATACGTGTCGGTTCCCCTTCTGTCGCTAGGATCAAGCACCGTAAGATCGAACTCACTACAAAGCACCTCTTCCCATTGCAAGATAAATAGATCAAGTTGGCCAAACAAAACCCAAATATTGGAGAATAAATACGAGGCTATAAGCAATCATGCATAAAAGAGATCAAACAAACTCAAATACTTTCATGGATATAAAAAGATATATCTGATCATAAACTCAAAGTTCATCGGATCCCAAGAAACACACCGCAAAAGAGTTACATCATATGGATCTCCAAGAGGCCATTGTATTGAGAATCAAGAGAGAGAGAGAGAGAGAGAGAGGAAACCATCTAGCTACTAACTGCAGACTCGAAGGTCTGCAAAGAACTACTCACGCATCATTGGAGAGGCACCAATGGAGGTGGTGAACCCATCCAGATGGTGTCTAGATTGGATATGGTGGTTCTGGACTCTGCGGCGGCTGGATCAATATATCATCGACTCCCCTAGGGTTTTGGGAATATTGGGGTATTTATAGAGAAAAGAGGCGGTCCGGGGGGAACCCGAGGTGGGACAACTCACAAGGGCGTGCCTGGGCCTCCTGACGCGCCCTGGTGGGTTGTGCTCTCCTCGGAGCACCCCCCAGGCGCAACCAGGGCCCATTATGTTCCTTCTGGTCCATAAAAAATCCCCGTAAAGTTTCGTGGCATTTGGACTCTATTTGGTATTGCTTTTCTGTGATGTAAAAAACATGGGAAAAACAGCAACTAGCACTTGGCACTATGTCAATAGGTTAGTACCAAAAAATGATATAAAATGACTATAAAATCAATATAAAACATCCAAGATTGATAATATAACAACATGGAACAATCAAAACTTATAGATACGTTGGAGACGTATCAGCATCCCCAAGCTTAACTCCTACTCGTCCTCGAGTAGGGAAGTGATAAAAATAGAATTTTTGATGTGGAATGCGGCCTAACATGTCATATCATATTATTTTCTTTATAGCATGGACATTTGGACTTTTATATTGTTCAAAGCAACAGTCTACTTTTGACATGATAATTTAAATACTCAAGCATATCAACAAGCAACCACGTCTTTCAAAATATCAACGCTAAAATAAGTTATCCCTAGCCCATCATGCTCAATCATTGACCCATTCATGAAACACACTCGCATATAAGTTACACCCAATACTCAAGTACGATCATATTGCCTCCTAGTTGGTGCTTTTGTAAGAGAAGATGGAGCCTCAAATTCAAAATAAAAATTGCATAAAGTAAAAGAAAGGCCCTTCGCAGAGGGAAGTAGGGATTTGTAGAGGTGCCAGAGCTCAAAGCGAAAAACTTAGAGATAAAAAACATTTTGGGAGGTGTATCCATCCCACCAACGAAAACGACTTAGAGTTCCCAATACTTTCCATGCTGTCGGATTTCGGGTTCCGGCAAAACCCTTGAGGTTCGAACACTGGGGTGCGCACGGATATCTCTCCCCCTCCCTAGCTCGCACACTCTACGATCTCACGGCCTAGCTCGGCGAAACCAAAGAACATTAGACACAAGATTTATACTGGTTCGGGCCATCGTTGTGGTGTAATACCCTACTCCAGTGTGGTGTGGTGAATTACCTCTTGGGCTAACGATGAACTGTACAAGGGAAGAACAGCCTCGCGAGGAGAGGTGTTCTTGTGCTTGGTGAACTCGAGTGGTTGGGGTGCTATGGATTCGATCTAGGTCCTCCCCCTTCTCTGTGGTGGTGGCTTGCCCTATTTATAGAGGCCTTGGTCCTCTTCCCAAATATTGAGCCGGAAGGGATCCCACAATGGCCAAATTCGAAGGGAGACAACTAGTACAAGCTATCCTGACAAAAGTAGTCTTCGCCTGCCAAAGGCTCTAGTGGTGACGCCGTCTTGGGCTCCACGGTGACCTCCGTCCTGCCGTCCTACTGGTCTTGGTCTTGTTGCACCGATATGGAAACCTTCGCATGATGCCTCGGGACTCCTCGTCTACGCTTGCCCCTTTAGCACCAAAGAGGAAACGAGGACACTGCATGCCCTGGCGCCCGCCTGGCACCAGTCATCATGGCTTGCATCACATAAACCTCATGAGGTGTCCCTTGCCTTGATCTCTCCGCCCCTCGCGAGCCAGCCTGGTGAGGCCGCCCCTAAGGAGGTCTTGCACCGTCCGCCTCGCGAGGCTTGGCCCCTTGCGAGGGTCTTGAGTGTTTGCTGGAGAAGATGGGCTGTATGGGACCGCTGGTGGAGCACACGGACGCTGCCAAGAGAGTCCGGACAACTCTGCAGGAGGACAATCCAGCTCGTCAGGAGCTCGACTAGCAATTCGGCCTCTGTCCCAGTCCCGATCAAGTAGCGGCATTCGTACCGTGCATACATAATTACACACTCAAGATACCATGGGCATAGACGGAGGCATAACTAGCCTGTGATCCACAATATGGCTCGATCGCTCCCGGACACACATACTCTCATTGTTTCCTCTTCTCCTTTTCAGGTTTTCTCTCCACAGGTTACCCCTGGTGGCCTAATCACCGGTCCTTTTAAAGGATACATATACCAAGATGGCACGAAGCACAAACGTATAGGGGAATTTCTTAGGTGGTTTCTTTCACAATCACTCTACCTATTTTCAGGACCCACACGTAGCTCTCTCTTGGTCATGGTTTAGCTCATTGCTTATTGCACTATTTGATCAATGCGCTTTAACGTATTAATCAAATTAGAACGGAAACAGTTTGCGGCCCAAATTCTGCGGCCTTGGCTCATTACCCTTGCTCTTTTTATGTTTTCCTTTTGTCCTTATTGATAATATTATTAGATAGCGCCCATACACTTTGGTACGTTCTAATTTGCCAGGGGCTTCATAGCACCCCACAAACATGGCAACAAAAGTCCGAGCACTTTTTACAGTATAGCTCGGCACCCCGAATTTAGCACTATATGCATTGGCTCCGAATCATGTCTTTGGTCAATAGTTGGGTTGCCCGGCTCTTGTGCTTGCTACCTTACGTTCCGCTACATAGGCTAAGGTAGTAGAGAAAGCCGAAAACTGGCTTTCATGATGCGGCGAGAGATGGTCAGCTCTTCGAAAGGTCTCACATCGTTAGAGATTTTTTCCGCACTACGCGAGGGATTGGTACTTGTCCGAACAGGTGTTTATAGCTTCCTGATTCGAATACGAGGGGATGCGCCTAAATTTTTATCGTCAAACTCCTATGGCTAAGTGAGGGTATTCAAGCTGAATAGTCTGATTGCCTAGTTCGCTACGCTAAACACCTCCTTCAAGGACCAAACAATTGGATCAAGTGTGTTTAGGTTATATCCCAAACACCCCCGTACTTCCTACGTGGGGGCAGAAGCCGATGACTGGCCAACTCTCAGATTTCATACAACACGGTAGCACAGGAGGTGTTTTTTTAAAAAACAAACATTATATTACATAACAAAATTTGTTTCACCATACAAGGCAGAGACAACATGAATATATTCGTTCAAATATAATGTCTTGCACACATTGCGTCGCCACAATGCAGGACCCCTCCAGGACGTCCTCAAAATACCGCTCCCGCGTGCGGTGCTCCTTGCCTTCAGGTGGCCCCTCAGTCACAAGCTTGACGACATCCATCTTCGCCCACCACACCTTGACGCGGGTGAAGGCCATGCGCGCGCCTTCAATGCAGGCCGACCTCTTGACGATGTCCAGCCGAGGGCAGGCACCAACCAACCGCTTCATGAGTCCGAAGTAGATGCTGGGTATAACTTCGGCAGGCCACAACCGGATTATCAAATCCTTCATGGCCAGTTCGGCCACCCTATGCAGCTCGACCAACTGTTTTAGCTGATCGGTGAAGGGCACTGGATGTTCTGGCACAAGGTATTGCGACCAGAACAGTTTCTCCGTTGAGCTCCCTTCTTTGGCTCGGAAGAACTCTGTAGCGTCGGACACACTGCGCGGCAGATCTGCAAATGCCCCTGGAGAACTACGAATCCAGGTTAGTAGGAAATACTTCTTCTTCACATACTTGCTTTGCATACTAAATGCCTTACCCGCCGCGATCTTCTTGGCCTCCTGGATCTCCTGGAGGGCACCCTGGGCTTCAACCTGGGCCGCTTCCGCGCTTTGGCGAGCCTTGGCGAGTTCGGCCTCTCGAGCCGAAACATTGCCTTCCAAGGCCTCACACTTCTTCACCGCGTCCACGAGCTCTTGCCGGACCTCGTTAAGCCTGGCCTTAAGCTTCTTACGAGCGGCCTGCTCCTTGACAGCTTTCCCCTCGGCTTCAGCCAGGGACTTTTTAAGGGCCTCAACCTCGGTCGTCGCTCCTACACATATCATGACATTACGGTCAGTATACATCATTTATTCTTTCCGAATATATAGCGAGTCACTACATACCTTGCTGGTCTTCCAGCTGCTTCCTCGCTTGGCCGAGCTCCTCTTCGGCCCGCTCCAGTCTCTGCTTTAGTCCGGAGACTTCGGCAGTGTGTGAGGTCGTGGCCAGCAACGACGCCTGCTTATTCAAGACGCATTTAGTTAGTTCCCTGCGAAATTTAATTGATCCTCTGTCCGGCTTTTCTTTCTGAACACTGGACAGTGTCTTAGGGGCTATTGTCTATATATATAGGGGTTTTCCCTTTGGCGTCGCTTACCTCAAAATCTGTCAGCAGGCCGTTGCAGTCTTTGGTCAGTCCGCTCTTGACGGACTGAACCTTCTCAATCACCTTACCCATAAGGATATAGTGTTCTTCCACAATGAAAGCGCCTCGTAGCGCTTCTAGTAGATTATCCGGCGCCTCTGGATGGACAGAGGTCACCGATGGGACAGGCACGCCCCCCTCTCTAGAAGGATGCTGCCTATCGGATTTCGGAGCCGCATGGGTCTCCAGATACATGTTCGGATGAGGGCCGGACTAAGCATGGCCCCCGGTCAGTCTTCATGGGGGTTTGTTCCCCCATGTGTCCGGCGACCGAGGTGACACCCTCCGGCGCCGCCATGATGGCCTTCTGAACCTCTCCCAGGCCCGGGAAGGTCCTTTGGGATAGCACCTCATTGTCTCCCTTGGCCTTGGGAGAGTAAGCGGCCAGCAGTGAATCGCTGGCCATTGCTTTCAAATCCAACGAGCCTCTGGATGAGGATCGCTGGGAGCTGTCGTGGGCCGGACTGCAATAACATGATTAGTCATATAAATTACCATAAGGTGGAGAGGCTGGATAAATGGACGTGTGCGGGTTCCTAGTACTCACGATGCGGGCAGGGGCTTGTTCCGGGGGCGCCGCTCCGGACTGCTGTCGATGTCCCACGCGGAGTATTCCGCGAGAGGGCCTTTCCCCTTCTTGGGCGCCTCTGCCTCTAGATTTGTGGAGGCCGCCCCCTTCTTCCTCCCCCATCAGGGGAGAGTTGCTCTCCTCCTCCTCCTCCTCGTCGTCTTCGGCGACGGAGGAGCGGGTCTTATCTTCGGACGTCACGTCCAAAGTGCCCTTGTGGCGGGGGCCACTCCGGACCCCCTTGGGCTTCTTCTCCGACGCCGTATAGGGCGCTGGTACTAGCATCTTCGCCAGGCGCGGGATGACTAGTTCCTCCGGCAGCGGATCCGGACACCGAATCCGCTTCACTCTCTCCGTCCATACCTGAAACAATAAAAGTTTAGATATCCTCCTTGAAGTAAGCAAGTAGAGGATGTGTTAAAGGCTCACCTCATTGGCGGGGCGGGTAATGTCGTGCCCACGGTCCGAATCTATGGCCGGCGGTGTCTCGTTGCCTTTGAAGAGCAACTTCTAGGCGTCTTCGTGAGTGGTTACGAAGAGCCTTTCCAGAGCTTGGTGCTTCTTTGGATTGAATTCCCATAAAGGGCTGCTTCGGCTTTGGCACGGGAGAATCCGGTGAACTAGCATCACCTGGATTACGTCGACGAGCTTGATATCTTTATCCACCATGCTTTGAACGCGCGTTTGTAGCGCTATCAGCTCGTCTGATGAAGACCAATTTGGGCCCTTCTCAATCCAGGAAGTGAGCCGCATCGGAGCTCCGAAGTTGAATTCAGCAGCCGCGGCCCAAGTGGCGCCACGAGGCTCTATGATATAGAACCACAATTTCTGCCACTCCTTGACAGTCTCCACGAAAGTACCTTTTGGCCAGATGGCATTGGGCATCTTGCTTAACATGGCGCCTCCGCACTCCGTGTGCTGGCCATCCACCAGCTTCGGCTTCACGTTGAAGACCTTGAGCCACATGCCGAAGTGGGGTTGGATGCGGAGGAAAGCCTCACACACAACAATGAATGCCGAGATGTTGAGGAAGGAGTTCGGGGCTAGATCATGGAAGTCTAGCCCATAATAGAACATCAGCCCGCGGACGAAAGGGTGGAGTGGAAACCCTAACCCGTGAACGAATTGAGGGAGGAAAACCACCCTCTCGTTGGGCTTCGGTGTAGGGACGACTTGCCCCTTGGCCGGAAGACGGTGGGTGATTTCCTTCACTAGATACCCGGCTGCCCGAAGCTCAGTGATGTCCTTCTCCTTGATGGAGGAGGCCATCCACTTGCCTTGACCTCGGGATCTGGACATGGTTGAGTGCTTGCTCGAGTTGGGAAAGATGAGAACTTGGGCGCTGGAGCTCAAGGATGGAAGGGCGGAGGAAGAGGGCGTGGCAGAAGAAAGGGAGTCCTTATCCCCTTATAAAGACAGTAAAATATCGAACGCCTCCCCACTCACCTGAAAACTCGCATGTTCCCAAGGGTTGTATAAACGCCATAGTTGGATTACCCATGCCCGTATTGATGATAATCCCGCAATAAGGGGGACACTATCTCTGCTTGGACAGGACGTGCAAATAGAAACCGCATCTCGAAACGCGGAACAACAGACAAAAACGGTTCGATATAATGACCGGACAGACGTGATTTCATCCTGCAAAAAGTTGTCAGCAGTTGGGATTCGTGAAATGTTATACTCTCCACGGCAGTGTGTGTGGTGCTTTTGTTGCAGATCCGGACATGTTCGTTTCATCCGAAGACTATCTTGGAGTGTTTGGAAAGGGGAACCCGCCTTGCAATACCGAAGGCAATCTGCACGCCGGACACCTCGTCATTTAAGCCTGGTTTAGGGGCTACCGAGGGAGTCATGGACTAAGGGGTCCTCGGGCGTCTGACCTGTCGTACATGGGCAGGACTAATGGGCTGCGAAGAAACAAGACCGAAGACTCTCTCCTGTGTCCGGATGGGACTCTCCTTGGCGTGGAAGTCAAGCTTGGCGACCCAATATGAAGATTCCTTTCTCTGTAACCGACCTTGTACAACCCTAGTCCCCTTTGGTGTCTATATAAACCGGAGGGCTTAGTCTGGATCGAGGGGCAATCATAATCATACTCATACAGGCTAGACTTTTAGGGTTTAGCCATTACGATCTCGTGGTAGATCAACTCTTGTAATACTCATATTCATCAAGATCATTCAAGCAGGAAGTAGGGTATTACCTCCATAGAGAGGGACCGAACCTGGGTAAACATTGTGTCCCATGCCTCATGTTACCATCGACCTTAGACGCATAGTTCGGGACCCCCTACCTGAGATCCGCCGGTTTTGACACCGACAGCGAACCCAAAGAACATTACACACAAGATTTATACTGGTTCGGACCACCATTGTGGTGTAATACCCTACTCTAGTGTGGTGTGGTGGATTGCCTCTTGGGCTGAGGATGAACAGTACAAGGGAAGAACAACCTTGCGAGGAGAGGTGTTCTTGTGCTTGGTGAACTCGAGTGGTTGGGGTGCTATGGATTCGACCTAGGTCCTCCCCCTTCTCTGTGGTGGTGGCTAGCCCTATTTATAGAGGCCCTGGTCCTCCTCCCAAATATTGAGCGGGAAGGGATCCCACAATGGCCAAATTCGAAGGGAGACAACTAGTACAAGCTATCGTGACAAAAGTAGTCTTCACCTGTCAAAGGCTCTGGTGGTGACGCCGTCTTGGGCTCCACGATGACCTCCATCCTGCCGTCCCGCTGGTCTTGGTCTTGTTGCACCGATATGGAAACCTTTGCCTGATGCCTTGGGACTCCTCGTCTGCGCTTGCCCCTTTAGCACCAAAGATGAAACAAGGACACTGCGCCCTGGCGCCCGCCTGGTGCCAGTCGTCATGGCTTGCGTCACAGAAACCTCATGAGGTGTCCCTTGCCTTGATCTCTCTGCCCCTCGCGAGCCAGCCTGGTGAGGCCACCCCTGAGGAGGTCTTGCATCGTCTGCCTCGTGAGGCTTGGCCCCTCGGGAAGGTCTTGAGTGTTTGCTGGAGAACATGGGCCATATGGGGCCGCTGGTGGAGCCACTCTGCGGGCCACAGGCAGGCAAGTCTGGGGACCCCTGTTCCCAGAATGCCGACACATGCTTAGATATATCATAGGCGGTTCCCAAACAGAAAATAAAGTTTATTCCTTTTTCCACCATACTTTCACTTTCCATGGCTAGCCGTATCCACGATTGCCCTCCATACCAACACTGTCCAAGGAATTTATTATTTGACAACATAAAGTAAATTCATTTTTCATTTCAGGACTGGGCATCCCTAATACCTTTGCCTTACTCTCGTGCAATGACAAGTGAATACTGTTGGAAATATGCCCTAGAGGCAATAATAAAATGGTTATTATTATATTTCCTTGTTCATGGTAATTGTCTATTGTTCATGCTATAATTGTGTTATCCGGAAATCGTAATACATGTGTGAATACATAGACCACAACATGTCCCTAGTAAGCCTCTAGTTGACTAGCTCATTGATCAATAGATGGTTACAGTTTCCTGACCATGGGCATTGGATGTCATTGATAACGGGATCACATCATTAGGAGAATGATGTGATGGACAAGACCCAATCCTAAGCATAGAGCAAGATCGTGTAGTTCGTCCACTAAAGCTTTTCTAATGTCAAGTATCTTTTCCTTAGACCATGAGATTGTGCAACTCCCAGATACCATAGGAATGCTTTGGGTGTGTCAAACATCACAACGTAATTGGGTGGCTATAAAGGTGCACTACGGGTATCCCCGAAAGTATCTATTGGGTTGGCACGAATCAAGACTGGGATTTGTCACTCCGTATGATGGAGAGGTATCTCTGGGCCCACTCGGTAAGACATCATCGTAATGAGCTCAATGTGACTAAGGGGTTGGTCACGGGATGATGTGTTATGGAATGAGTAAAGTGACTTGACGGTAACGAGATTGAACGAGGTATTGGGATACCGACGATCGAATCTCGGGTAAGTAACATACCGATTGACGAAGGGAATTATATACGGGATTGATTGAATCCTCGACATCGTGGTTCATCCAATGAGATCATCGTGGAACATGTGGGAGCCAACATGGGTATCCAGATCCCGCTGTTGGTTATTGGCTGGAGAGATGTCTCGGTCATGTCTGCATGATTCCCGAACCCGTAGGGTCTACACACTTGAGGTTCGATGACGCTAGGGTTATAGGGAAAGTTTGTACGTGGTTACCGAATGTTGTTCGGAGTCCCGAATGAGATCCCAGACGTAATGAGGAGTTACAGAATGGTCTGGAGACAAAGATTTATATATGGGAAGTCCTTATTCGGTCGCCGGAAGTGTTCGGGGGTTTATCGGTATTGTACCGGGACCACCGAAAGGGTTCCGGGGGTCCACCGGGAGGGTCCACCAGCCCCGGAGGGCCCTATGGGCTGAATATGGAGGGGGAACCAGCCCCTAGATGGGCTGGGCACCAAACCCCATAGGGCCCATGCGCCTAGGGTTTGGGGGAACCCTAAAAGGGGGCGCCCCCTAGGCTTGGGGGGCAAGCCTTCCCCCCTTGGCCGCCGCCCCCCCTCTAGATCCATCTGGAGGGGGCCGGCCCCCTCTTCCTTGCCCCTATAAATAGAGGGGAGGTGGGAGGGCATCCACACCACATCCAAGGCGCAGCCCTCCCCCTCCCCAACACCTCCTCCTCCTCCCGCGACGCTTGGCGAAGCCCTGCCGGAGTACCACACTGCTCCAACACCACCACGCCGTCGTGCTGCCGCTGGACGGAGTCTTCCCCAACCTCTCCCTCTCTCCTTGCTGGATCAAGGCGTGGGAGACGTCACCGGGCTGCACGTGTGTTGAACACGGAGGTGTCGTTGTTTGGCGCTTGGATCGGAATCTGCCGCGATCTGAATTGCCACGAGTACGACTCCCTCATCCGCGTTCTTGTAACGCTTTCGTGTCATGATCTTCAAGGGTTTGAAGATGCACTTGTAAAGCCCATGATGCGGCTATATCTCCCACGTGTCGAAGCACGACTTAGAGGCATAACTGCATTGTAAGCAATGTCGCAAGTGGGGTAATCTTCACACAACCCATGTACTGAATAAAGGAAAGAGATACATAGTTGGCTTACAATCGCCACGTCACACAATGCATAAATATCATTACATTCATCCAGATACAATCAAGGTCCAACTACGGAACCAAAATAAAGACAACCCCAAATGCAACAATGTCCCCGATCGCCCCAACTGGGCTCCACTACTGATCGTCTGGAAAGGAAACGTAGTATCATCCTGAGTCCTCATCGAACTCCCACTTGAGCTCAGTCGAATCTCCTGGAGCGGTATCATCAGTCCCTGCATCTGGTTTTGGAAGTAATCTGTGAGTCGCGGGACTCAGCAATCTCACACCCTCGCGATCACTGTTTAAGCTTATAGGTGGGGAAAAAGGTATGAGGTGGAGCTGCAGCAAGCACTAGCATATAAGGTGGCTAACATACACAAATGAGAGCGAGAAGAGAAGGCAAAGGCACGGTCGATAAACTATGATCAAGAAGTGATGCTAGAACAACCTACGTTCAAGCATAACACGAGACCGTGTTCTCTTCCCGGACTCCGCCGAAAAGAGACCATCACGGCCACACACTCTGTTGATTCATTTTAATTAAGTTAAGTTTCAGGTTTTCTACAACCGGACATTAACAAATTCCCATCTTCCCATAACCGCGGGCACGGCTTTCGAAAGTTCAAATCCATGCAAGGGTGTCCCAACTTAGCCCATCACAAGCTCTCACGGTCAACGAAGGATATTCCTTCTCCCAAGACAATCCGATCAAACTTGGAATCCCGGTTACAAGACATCTCGACAATGGTAAAACAAGTCCAGCAAGACCACCCGCTGTGCCGACAAATCCCGATAGGAGCTGCACATATCTCATTCTCAGGGCACACCAGATAAGCTAAGCGTACGGGAGCCAACGTAACCCAAGTTGCCAAGGGACGGCCCCGCACGGTGCTCTAGGTTGGACTAACACTCAGAGGAGCACTGGCCCGGGGGTTAAAATAAAGATGACCCTTGAGTCCATGAAACCCAAGGGAAAAGGATAGGTGGCATATGGTAAAACCAAGGTTGGGCCATGCTGGATGATTTTTATTCAAGGCGAACTATCAAGGGGTTCCCATTATAACCCAACCGTGTAAGGAACGCAAAATCAGGGAACATAACACCAATATGACATAAACTAGGGCGACAAGAGTGGAACAAAACACCAGGCATAACGCCGAGGCTTCCACCCTTTACCAAGTGTATAGATGCATTAAAAATATACAAGATATAATAGTGATATCCCAACAAATAATCATGTTCCAACAAGGAACAAACTCCAATCTCCACCTGCAACTAGCAACGCTATAAGAGGGGCTGAGCAAAGCGGTAACATAGCCAAACAACGGTTTGCTAGGACAAGGTGGGTTAGAGGTTTGACATGGCAATATGGGAGGCAGGATAAGCAAGTGGTAGGTATCGTAGCATAGGCATATCAAAAAAAGCGAGCATCTAGCAAGCAAAGATAGAAGTGATTTCAAGGGTATGGTCATCTTGCCTGCAAAGTTCTCCGAGTTGACGTTAGCTTGATCCTCGTAAGCGTACTCAACGGGTTCCTCGATCAAGTACTCGTCTCCCGGCTCTACCCAAAGCAAGAACACAAGCAAAGGGAGTCACAATCAACCACGGTGCAGTGCGCAAGCAACATGATGGAAAACATGGCATGATATGCGGGATGTGATATGTGATGCATAAGCATGATTCGGAAAGGAAAGATTGAACCTGGCATCAACTTGGAAAACCAAGAGTGTCACCGTAAAGAGGAGTTGATTTCGGTCGAAATTGATATAAAGATCACCGGAATCGGATGCACGATTTGCAAATGGCAAGCAAAACAAATATGGCACCGATCTGCGATTAACAGCACGGGGCCATCTAAATGCATCAAGAACAACAAGCTACTGCACTCTAACATAAAAACAAAACACATGTTAGTTATCCACTCAAGATGCTTGACAAAAGATGAACACTGAGCTACGGCTAATTCACTCAATAGCAGGTTCAAACAAGCATGGCAAAAGTGCAAAAGATATCAGGTTACAGACTTTGTGAAAATAACATGTCAGGAATTTAACATCAGGAAGCAATGTTTAGAGCAAGATAACAACATGCTACAGGAACATATCATGGCAAAGCAAGGCGTGACATGAAGCTACTCAAAGCATACAATAAAAGTCCCTTACTAACCATAAGCCAAAAGGGATCAGAAAATACAATGGCAACCATGTGAACATAGCAACTTTCGTTAACAGATTCAGACTTAGCAGAAAACTGGAACATGGCAAAACAGATTTATGTAGGCATGTTTACGAGCTCGATGCACTCACCACAAGGAATTGCATGACAAACTAAGCATACACCCAGCAAGTAGACATGGCATAGAAGCTAGACATGGCAAGAACAACCTCATAGCATGCATGGATCAACTGCAACAACCTCGGCAAAATTGCTTAACATGTAAACAATCTGCCAGGAACATTTTATAGCAAAAGTAGAGCTCGGTTGAGTCATGCTAGGTTGCTCCATAATTGCAAACAAAGACATGGATGGATAGAGTATAACATTATCTCAAAATGATCCTTAGTGAACATGCTCAAAAGAGGCATGGATCACTCTGTAGCAACACGAATACATGGCATAAAAATATTAACAGGGCAATGACTTAGAAGATTTCTAAGTCTCTGAAATCAGCAACATTGCGAGAGCTAATTTGCATGCTTGTGCTAGTCACCACAGAGATCGCAAAAATACATGGCATGCACCCCTGTAAAGATGGCATGGCATACTTCAAAACACATGTAGGGCTCAAGTTCATAGGAGGCACACATCAATCATGGCAAAAAAGACAAATGACCAATTACTGATAAGAATCTGAAACTAACATTACATAGCACTCTTGCAACAACATTTAGGGCATCAACATGAACTCAAATGAACATGGTGCAATGAGATGAAATGAAGTACTCGTCGAGACGAACAATTTGACATGCTACACGCCCAAAACGGAGCCACAGGTGCAAAGTTATGGCATGATGAAGAAAGCTAAAAATTACTAGGACTTAGCAGAAAAACGACCTTCGGGATCTAGGGTTTCACTGTAGCACGGATCGAGATCGGGCATGGATGACGAGGTCCGCCGGATTTGACGCCGGAGTTGGGGAAGCCGATCGCCGGAGATGCGCCGGTGAGGGAGAGGAGGCCGGATCTGGCTCCGGGAGGCGCGGCGGCGAGGGAGAGGACCGCGGACTCGGCGACCTTGGGCCGGGAGCGACGAAATGGCGGTGGAGAAGGCGAGCTCTGGCGTGCTGGTGGCGGCCGGCTAGCTGGCGCGTGGCGGCGTGAGGCGATGTGGGCGGCGCAGCGAGCCGGGAGGCACGGGGGCAGCGTGGGCCTCGGCGGGCCGGTGGCGCGCGATGATGTGGGGCGCGAGGCGGACGAATGGCAGCGTGCCACGTGGCGGTAGTGGCGGGATTTTCCGTCCGGTGGCGGGCGGACACGTCCGGCCGCGCGGAGGGGAGAGAGACTAGGGTTAGGGATCCAGAATTTCAGGGAGGAGATGCCTTTTTATAGGTAGAGGGAGCTAGGAGGCTCCAAATTGAGCACGGTTTGCGGCCACGCGATCGTGATCGAACGACCGAGATGATGGAGGGGGTTTAGGTGGGTTTTGGGCCACTTTGGAGAGGTGTTGGGCTGCAACACACACAAGAGGCCTTCTCGGCTCCTCGGTTAACCGTTGGAGTATCAAACAGAGTCCAAATGGCAGGAAACTTGACAGGCGGTCTACCGGTAGTGAACCAAGGCCGCTTGGCAAGTCTCGTTCCAATCCGAGAATGTTTAACACCCGCACATGAAAAGAGGTAGAAAAGGACACCGGAGGACATAGGAGCATTGGAATGCAAAACGGACAACGGGGAAAATGCTCGGATGCATGAGACGAACACGTATGCAAATGCGATGCACATGATGACATGATATGAGATGCATGATAAAGACAAAAGCAACACTAAGAAAAAAACCCAACAATGAGGAATCTCATAACTTAGTGCCAGAAATGGCAAGAATTGGAATACAAATATGGCAGGTTACATACGGGGTGTTACAACACTCCCCTCTCTCTCTCTCGTTGCTAGTTTCTCCATAGATTGATCTTGGTGATGCGTAGAAAATTTTAAATTTCTGCAACGATCCCCAACAGTGACATCATGAGCTAGGTCTATGCGTAGTTTCTATGCACGAGTAGAACACTAGTTGTTGTGGGCGTCGATTTTGTCAATTTACTTGCCGTTACTAGTCTTATCTTGATTCGGAGGCATCGTGGGATGAAGCGGCCCATACCGACCTTACACGTACTCTTACGTGAGACTGGTTCCACCGAATAACATGCACTAGTGGCATAAGGTGGCTAGCGGGTGTCTGTCTCTCCCACTTTAGTCGGATCAGATTCGATGAAAAGGGTCCTTATGAAGGGTAAATAGAAATTAGCATATCACGTTGTGGTTTTTGGCGTAGGTAAGAAACGTTCTTGCTAGAAACCTATAGCAGCCACGTAAAAACTCACAACAACAATTGGAGGACATCTAACTTGTTCTTGCAGCATATGCCGTGTGATGTGATATGGCCAAAAGGATGTGATGAATGATATATGTGGTGTATGAGATTGATCATGTTCTTGTAATAGGAATCACGACTTGCATGTCGATGAGTATGACAACCGGCAGGAGCCATAGGGGTTGTCTTAATTTATTTATGACCTGCGTGTCAACATAAACGTCATGTAATTACTTTACTTTATCGCTAACTGTCAGTGTCAAAACCGGCGGATCTCGGGTAGGGGGTCCCGAACTATGCGTCTAAGGCGGATGGTAATAGGAGGCAGGGGACACGATGTTTTACCCAGGTTCGGGCCCTCTTGATGGAGGTAAAACCCTACGTCCTGCTTGATTTATTCTTGATGATATGAGTATTACAAGAGTTGATCTACCACGAGGTCGTAGAGGCTAAACCCTAGAAGCTAGCCTATGGTATGATTGTATGTTGTCCTACGGACTAAAACCCTCTGGTTTATATAGACACCGGAAAGGGCTAGGGTTACACAAGGTTGGTTACAAAGGAGGAGATATACATATCTGTATTGCCTAGATTGCCTTCCACACCAAGTAGAGTCCCATCCGGACACGAGACGAAGTCTTCAATCTTGTATCTTCATAGTCTAACAGTCCAGCCAAAGGATATAGTCCGGCTGTCTGGAGACCCCCTAATCCAGGACTCCCTCAGTAGCCCCCGAACCAGGCTTCAATGACAATGAGTCCGGCGCGCAGTATTGTCTTCGACATTGCAAGGCGGGTTCTTCTCCATCTTTCGAACATTTGTAAAGCAGTGTCCGGTCCCATAAATGTTTGGACCTCTTGGCTTCTGTGCCCAATAAGGGCTTTCTCCCACGCGTCGAATGAATACAAGGCGCCAGGGCGTTTTTACATTCGCCCCCTAGCCAGATAAATACATTGCCTATTAAAGGGATGGGGATCCTTAGATCCGATCCATACCATCCTCCCCTAGTGAGAGTCCATTAGAGCGCGTTCCGGAAAGATCCATTCCAGCATGGCCGACCTCCGCAGCTCCTCCTCCCACTCCTGAAGCCCTAAGCCCGGTGATTGTGAGAGGTGTTCAGTCCCACACAGTCATTTAGTCGAACTGCAGACTAAGGGATTTCTCCCTTCGGCATACATGGTGCCCGTTCGAGCCGGGCTTGCCACCTATAATGGCGGGGAGCAACCGGAGAGCTTTCCCTATCCCTCTATGGGGGAACGGGTCTGCATTGTTCCCTATCTATTAAGGGGACTCAGATTTCCAATTCATCCGTTCCTCCGCGGGCTCCTGGAGTTCTACGGTCTCCAATTACACAATTTCACCCTGCCTCCATCCTACATATCGCCGGCTACGTGGCGCTCTGCGAGTTGTTCCTGGGCTGCGAGGCTCACTTTGAGCTGTGGAAAAGGCTATTTTTCCTCGTCCCTCGCGCACAGAGGGGGTCACTTTACCAAGTGGGTGGAGCCGAAATATGGTGCATTGACGATACCGGATACCTGTCCGGTACTCCGAAGAAGTCATACGAAGACTGGCCTTCAGAATGGTTTTATATGGAGGACGTTCCCCTTCCGGACCCTGTTCGGCGGGGTCTTCCAGAGTTCGACAATGCTCCTCTGAAGAAACGCCGGAGTTGGCGCCCATGGAGCCCCCAGGTGGAAGACAATGGAGAAGTCCTCTATCTGAAGAACCGAATTAAAGCACTGGCTCGATCAGGATTGACAGTAATTGAAGTTATGTCGATTTGCATAATGCGGGGAGTGCAACCACTTCAATATCGTGGGCACCCCTTGTGGTGTTATAACGGGGCGGACGACGCCACCCACTCCGGGCGTAAGGGCCCAGACAATGCTGCCGCTTTAGCAAAAATTTTGTCCGAATTGTTCAAGGGTGAGGAAGAGGAGTTCACCTGCATCAAGCCACAGGATGAATTCTCCATGTACAATCCTCCAAGCTGGGTAAGTTATATCTCCCTGCTCCCATTTTTCTTGCATTCTTTGTCGTAAGTATTCACCTTGCCACTTTGCGGCAGGAAATGCGAAAAGCCATAAAGGAGGTCAGCAACCCTTCTCCACAACCAGAGGACCCTGACTGGGCCCTCGACTCTGGACTTGAAGAAGATTTGGTTATATTCGTGGAGCTGATAGACCGGCAGTTCTATCAGTTAAGCTGCGACGATGCCATGGTGGCCATTATGGCCGACTACCCCGGACTGCTCCCTGCATTGCACGTAAGAAAAACCAAAAATCCCAACTCCAAAACTAGGATCCCCTTTTAGACACTTCGCCCACCATATACACATGGCATTTTTACAGGGAAGGCATTCGGGATGCCCCGCCGAACCCATAGCAACGTGCCAACAGGAGGCACTGAGGCCGGGTAGGCCAAAAAGGAAGGCGGTCAGGACGGAGACGCTGGTGCAAAGGTATGACACACCCTGCTCCGTGGTTGTCGTCTTTCTCGAAATATAATGGTGCCCATGTTTCTTTAACAGAAAAAACGCTCGCCAGAATATGTCCGGCGATGTTACTAATCACGCTTCCACCAGTCGGGCGCCAGGACCGAACATAGAGGCGGAAGCCGATATGGGGCGGCCGCCGAATAATCCCCCTACAGAGGAGGCGGACAGATTATCCGCTACAAACTCAGAGGTGGAAAGCGCCATGAATCATAGGTGCCGCCGGGCCGTACTCCGTGACGCTTGCTTCTCAGCAGAGGCATTTGATGCCTTCAATTCTAGAGAGGCGTACCTTTGAGCTGCTCAAGATGGTCTAGCCAGAGCCACGGATCAATATGTAAAGGATGTACGGGTAAGTAAATCTGACAATTTATATGTATCAGTAGCCCCTGAGACTTGAAACAATTAGCAGAACTGATTTAAGGATCATCTCTATTGTGCAGGTTCTTACAAAGAAGAATACTAGGCTGTCACAGGAGCTAGAGGAATGCAAGACCCAACTGCAGGCTGCTGTGGCCGCATTGCAGGAACCGAAAAATTCACCTGCTGGTAACATTTACTTTAAAGAATGATGGTTACCGTATAATGTGCGGCATAGCTGCAGATCTTACAATAGATGTTGCAGATGAATCCGGAGAAAATCCGGAGGGCCAGCATGTTATGCGACAGCTAGAGGCTGGCAAACGCGTGCTGACTAAGGTTAGGCGGGAGAAAAACAATCTTCAAGACGCCCATATTAAGCTGAGCGTGGAACTAAAAGACGTTCGGGGCCAGCTTGCATACTCCAAGAAGGAGAATAAGCGGCTTCGGCGCGGCATTTTCAGTAAGTGCTTGAGCGAATCCTTTTAAAGGAGTTCGGCGAAGAAGCCGACTAACAACGTTATGTCTGTAGGTATGTTGACGGGTCGTCCCGCGGAGGAAATGCTCGAGTCTGCGGGTGATCTTCTATCCGAGCTGTCACATCTGCACGAACAAGTTCGGTATGTGATGCAGGGAGTTGCCCAGGCCTTGTGGCCGTCCGTCTCCCTGCCAGAGGGCGTTGCAGAGCTTGCGGAGAAGCTCAAGGGAGCACGGCGGCTCTTCCAATTATGGAAGATATCAGCCTGCCGACAGGGTGCCAGAGAGGCCTGGGCCATGGTGAAGACGCGGTATACCAAGGCAGACCCAAATCACATGGCCGAGGTCGGACCTGTGGGGCCCGACGAAAAAGAGATCCCCATTAGCTTAGTTTATGGGCAAGTAGAATTAGCCGCAAAGTATTCCCAACAGGATTATAAGCTAGATCGCCTGTTGGATGGTATAGAAGAGGAATTTAGTTAGTTTGCATGACTATGTAATGAAAGTGACATGTATAATGCCTTCTAGCCGGATTGTAGATCATTTGTCTTGGCGGACCTTTTCGCTTCAACCTCGGGACCCGATAGTCCGGAGTGTATCCGAATACCCGCGCAGTTATATAAGAACCGGGGTATGCGTGGAGACCAGGCGTAGGGGTCATAAGTGCTTGAACATACAAGTGCCCAACTAGTTATGTTATATTACATGGGTAGTAAGAAACATCTTCCAGGGAGAATAGTTCCATTAAGGGTTCCTTTCCCTGGGTAAGCATGCCCTTAAAGTGCATGTCCGGACTGTGATATGAAATGCAGGAAAAACATCTGGGGGCAGATATGGACAATAAATAAAAATCATCTTTTGTTCGCCGACCGAATATTCCCTTAAGAACGCTAGCTTTCGACTTCACCCAGTCTGAGGTACACATCCGGCTGACCCAGCAGTAACAATCGCAGAGGTGCTCCCCTTATGCCCTAGCCGAATTAACGGGAACGCAGGGCATAAATACAAGAGCTAGGCAACCCAGCTTGGCCAAAACTTAAGTCATATCGATGCATATAATGGCGAAAAAAGGTACATGCGGAAGCGTGACACATGTTCGGGGCCTGAAGCCCAGATAAATAATTAAGCTTCTGTGAAAGAAGCCCCCAGGTATTATGAGCGCGGCTAGCGCATCTATAGTGTGCAAGCGAGGCACAAGTTGTCCCTTAAAGGCCTAGAGAAAGAGTAAAAGAAAGGAAGAAAGAAAAACAAGACAGATAATGTATATGCAAGAAATGGACAAAAGGAGGGGACGAACATAGAGTCCGGCGCTAGGCGTAGAATCTTCGGAGCCTGGCTGCGTTCCATGGGTTCGGCTCGAGTCGACTAGTCGATGCATCCCGCAGTCGGTACGCTCCACCGGTTAGAACTTGGTCAATAATGAAGGGACCTTCCCATTTGGGCTCGAGCTTGTTCTTTTTCTTATCCGGCAGGCGTAGAACTAGTTCGCCAACGTTATAAGTTTTGGCCCGTACTTCTCTGCTTTGGTATCTGCGAGCCTGTTGCTGATAAAATGCGGAACGGGCTTTGGCTATGTCGCGCTCCTCCTCCAGGGTGTCCAGACTGTCCTGCCGATAGAGCTCGGCTTCTCTTTCTTCGTACATGTGCACTCGAGGTGAGTCATGAATTATGTCACAGGGCAAGACTGCCTCTGTGCCGTACACCATAAAGAAGGGTGTGTATCCGGTACTACGATTTGGCGTGGTCCGCATCCCCCAGAGTACGGAGTCGAGCTCCTCTACCCCGTGCGTGTTAGACTCCGTTAAGGAACGCACTAATCTGGGTTTAATGCCGCTCATTATAAGACCGTTTGCTCGCTCGACTTGGCTGTTGGTTTGTGGGTGATAGACTGAAGTGTAATCGAGCTTGATGCCCATTTTGCTGCACTGGAGTTTTACCTCATCAGCTGTGAAGTTTGTGCTGTTGTCTGTGATGATGCTGTGGGGGACGCCATAACGATGGACGACCCCAGATATGAAGTCTATCACTAGTCCAGATTCGGCTGTTTTAACAGGCTTGGCCTCTATCCATTTGGTGAATTTATCCACCATGATCAGTAAGTATTTTTTCTTGTGGGTTCCCCCTATAAGGGGTCCAAGCATGTCAAGCCCCCAGACTGCGAAGGGCCACGTAATGGGGGTTGTTTTGAGGGCGGTGGGTGGCATGTGGCTTTGATTCACAAAGAGCTGGCAACCGACGCAACGTCAGACCAAGTCCTGTGCATCTGCCCGGGCCGTTGGCCAATAGAATCTTGTACGGAAGGTCTTGCTTACAAGAGCCCAGGCTGCGGTGTGGTGACCGCCGAGTCCGGCGTGGATTTCTGCCAAAATGTCCTGCCCTTCCTCTTCGGAGATGCACCTTTGAAGGACTCTGGTAGTGCTTTTTTTATTCAATTCTCCCTCATGGACCCTGTAGGCCTTAGATCGCCACACTATGCAGCGTGCCTCATTTTGGTCCTCTGGAAGTTCCTGCCTAGTTAGGTAGGCCAGGAATGGTTCTGTCCACGGGGCTATAATGGCCATTATTACGTGGGCTGAAGGTGTGATTTCGGTGGTGGAGCCTCCGATTGTGTCAGAGTGTTCGGTATCGGGCATTTTGGCCGGGTCCAGACTATGGTTACCGGTGTCCTCTTCCCATACTACGGATGGTTTGAACAACCTTTCCAGAAAGATGTTGGGGGGACCGCATCGCGCTTTGCGCCGATGCGGGCGAGGATATCCGCCGCCTGATTGTTTTCCCGAGATACATGGTGAAATTCGAGCCCCTCAAACCGAGCTGACATTTTTAGGACGGCGTTTCGGTAGGCCACCATTTTCGGATCCTTGGCATCAAAGTCTCCATTTATTTGGGATATTGCAAGGTTTGAATCCCCGCGCACCTCCAGGCGCTGAATGCCCATGGAGACTGCCATCCGAAGACCATGCAACAAAGCTTCGTATTCGGCTGCGTTGTTGGAGTTTGTGTACAATATTTGCAGTATGTACTGAACGGTATCTCCGGTTGGGGACGTCAGGACGACGCCAGCCCCTAGACCAGCCAGCATTTTAGAACCGTCGAAGTGCATGATCCAATTGGAGTATGCGCCGTACTCTTTAGGGAGTTCGGCCTCCGTCCATTCGGCGACAAAGTCGGCCAATACTTGTGACTTAATGGCTCATCGAGGTTTGTATGTTATGTCGAACGGGAGGAGCTCAATAGCCCATTTGGAAATTCGGCCCGTAGCATCGGGGTTGTTTATAATATCATTAAGTGGCACTTCCGAGGCTACTGTAATCGAACACTCTTGAAAGTAGTGTGGCAGCTTCCGGGATGCCATGAATACTGCGTAGGCTATCTTTTGATAATGTGGGTACCGCGATTTGCATGGGGTGAGGACAGTGTATACATAGTATACCGGCTTTTGAAGAGGGAATTTATGTCCGTCAGCTTCTCGTTCGACGACGAGCACTGCGCTTACGACTTGATGAGTTGCCGCAATGTACAACAACATTGGTTCGCCGATGTTTGGCGCGGCCAAGATTGGGTTGGTTGCCAAAATGGCCTTTATTTCTTCCAATCCGGCAGTGGCAGTGGCCGTCCACTCAAAGTGTTTGGTGCGCCGAAGGAGGCGATAAAGGGGTAAAGCCTTTTCTCCTAAGCGGGAGACAAAGCGGCTTAGAGCCGCCACACATCCTGTTAACTTCTGGATTTGTTTGAGGTCTATTGGGGTAGCCAACTATGACAAAGCTCGGATTTTGGCCGGATTAGCTTCAATACCTCTACTGGAGACAATGAAACCCAGGAGCTTTCCGACTGGTACGCCGAAAACACATTTTACGGATTGAACTTAATGTCGTATGTTCGGAGGTTGTCGAATGTGAGCCTCAAGTCGTCTATCAAAGAGTCAACGTGTTTAGTTTTGATGACCACATCATCTACGTATGCCTCTACTGTTTTGCCGATTTGTTTCTCTTGACATGTCTGAATCATGCGCTGATATGTTGCGCCAGTGTTTTTGAGCCCAAAAGGCATTGTGTTGAAACAGAAGGGACCATATGGTGTGATGAATGCCGTTGCGGCTTGGTCGGACTCCGCCATCTTGATTTGGTGGTAACCAGAGTATGCATCGAGGAAACACAATGACTCGTGTCCTGCGGTAGCATCGATAATTTGGTCGATGCGAGGGAGGGGGAAGGGATCCTTTGGGCAAGCTTTATTGAGGTCCTTGAAATCGACACAAAGGCGCCAGGATTTATCCTTCTTTGGTACCATCACCAGGTTTGCTAGCCAGTCCAGGTGTTTTATCTCTATGATGAATCCGGCCTCCAATAACTTGGCTAGTTCCTCTCCCATGGCCTATCTCTTAGGTTCGGAGAAACACCGAAGAGCTTGCTTAACCGGCTTGAATCCCTTTAGGATATTGAGGCTATGCTCGGCCAGCCTGCGTGGGATTCCTGGCATGTCTAAGGGGTGCCAGGCGAATATGTCCCAATTCTCGCACAGGAACTCTCGTAGTGCAGCGTCCACGGCAGGTTTTAACTGTGCCCCGATGGAGGCTGTTTTTGTAGGGTCCATTGGGTGGACTTGGAATTTGACTATTTCATCAGCTGGTTTAAAAGAGGTGGACTTGGATCTCTTATCGAGTATCACGTCGTCCCTGTCCACTATGGAGCGTAGCGTGATTAGCTCCTCGGCCTCGAGGGCTTCGAATAATGCCTCGAGGGCTAGTGCGGCTGTTTTGTTTTCGGCTCGGAGTGCTGTGTCCAGATCACTAGCGAGGGTGATGATTTCGTTGGGCCCGAGCATTTTGAGCTTCATGTACCCGTAATGGGGTACAACTTGGAAGATCATGAATGCCTCACGTCCTAAAAGGGCATGGTATCCACTGCTGAACGGGGCCACTTGAAATGTAATTTCTTCGTACCTATAATTCTCTGGCGTACCGAATACCACATCTAGTGTGATTTTGCTAGCGCATCGTGCCTCCCGACTGGGTATGATTCCCTGAAGGTTGTGCTACTTTGCTCAATGCGGTTCCGGTCTATTTCCATTTTTTGAAGAGTTTCCTCATAGATGAGGTTTAATCCGCTACCGTCGTCCATGAGTACTTTGGTGAGTCAAAATCCGTCCACAATTGGACTGAGGACCAGTGCGGCTGGTGCTCGGGCTGTCTGGAATTTAGGTTTGTCACTGGCATTGAAGGTAACAGCCGTGTCACTCCATGGATTTATTGCTGCTACGTGGCAGATTTTGGCCATGCTGCGGAGTGTTCGCTTGCGCCTATTATTTGACGCAAAGGTCTCAAAGACCGTTAACACCGTATTGTCATCCACGGGATGGTGCTCTGTGGCATTTGGGATAAGAAGATACTCACCACTTTTGGCCACCTGCCGGAGTATCCAACATGCTCTAAGGCTGTGTGTTGGTATTGTATCAGTTGTACTATGAATTTTGCAGGGCCCGTTAAGCCATCCCTCCAGTACGGTTCCATGCCCTGTAGAGGGTTTTTGTTTCTTTGCAACTAGCTCGGGCGTCTTATGATAGTGCACCCTTTTACTTCGGACTGGGTGTATATTCGGAGCCGGATTATCCCAAAATTTTGTTTCGGTTTTCCAGGCGCTTTCCATCGCACAGTACTTTCGTACTATGGATGCCAAGTCAGTGAAGCATGATATGTCATGGCGACTTAAGGCATTAAGGATTCCCTTGTCCATGCAATTATTGCAGAAAAGTGAGACTGCATCTTCCTCGCGACAGTCCTTAACCTTGTTCATCATAAGGAGGAATCTGGCCCAATAATGATGTACTGTTTCATGGGGCTCTTGCCTAATGTGGGAAAGATCGTTTATGTCTGGGTGGGTGGGTGGATTTGAGTCCGAACCCCTACCCGATCTGAGACCCAGGGGCCGAGGAGTTTCCAATCTTGGAAGTTCGGGTTCCGGAGTGTTACCCGATAAGTTTGGCCCGCTGCCTGATTCTAGGTTCAGGGCTTGGGTAATGTCCTCCCGTAAGAGGGTATCCGGCTCGGAGAGCTCAGGAATCCGGACATAGTTAGTCCTCAAAAAAGAGGAAGAGTTGCCGCATTGTTCCTCCACCACCGCAACATGATGGGTGACCGGTGGAGAGTTAATCTCCCTTTGATCGGGTTTAAGCCCAATCCGATCATAGTTCGTAGCGACTCCCAAGGCGGCGATGCGATCCAAGAGATCGTTTAGGGAAGAGAGCTCCATTGGATCCATCTGCTCGGTGACTTCCGGGCCGACGTGGAGGCTGTTTTTGATGACCCGAGAAGTCATCGTCGGTGCTGCGGCCGAACAGGCAATTATGACGAAACTGCCTAGCCGGAGAGTTTGGCCGACAGCTAGAGCTCCCCCGGCGGTAATGTTGCTTTTAACAACGATATGAGGCATCCTTCCTTATGGCGACGTCATAGAGAAACTCTCAATGAAAGCACCAATGTCGGTGTCAAAACCGGTGGATCTCGGGTAGGGGGTCCCGAACTGTGTGTCTAAGGCGGATGGTAACAGGAGGCAGGGGACACGATGTTTTACCCAGGTTTGGGCCCTCTTGATGGAGGTAAAACCCTACATCCTTCTTGATTTATTCTTGATGATATGAGTATTACAAGAGTTGATTTACCACGAGATCGTAGAGGCTAAACCCTAGAAGCTAGCCTATGGTATGATTGTATGTTGTCCTACGGACTAAAACCCTCCGGTTTATATAGACACCGGAAAGGGCTAGGGTTACACAAGGTCGGTTACAAAGGAGGGGATATACATATACATATTGCCTAGCTTGCCTTCCACACCAAGTAGAGTCCCATCCGGACACGTGACGAAGTCTTCAATCTTGTATCTTCATAGTCTAATAGTCCGGTCAAAGGATATAGTCTGGCTGTCCGGAGACCCCCTAATCCATGACTCCCTCACTAACCGTTAGCCATACTAGTAGAAGTAATAGTTGACGAGACAACTTCATGAAGACACGATGATGGAGATCATGATGATGGACATCATGGTGTCATGCCGGTGACGATGATGATCATGGCGCCCTGAAGATGCAGATCAAAAGGAGCAAAATGATATTGGTCATATCATGTCACTATTTGATTGCATGTGATGTTTATCATGTTTTTACATCTTATTTGCTTAGAACGACGGTAGAATAAATAAGATGACCCCTCATTAAAATATCAAGAATTGTGTTCCCCCTAACTGTGCACCGTTGCTAAGGTCCGTTGTTCCGAAGCACCACGTGATGATCGGGTGTGATAGGTTCTAACGTTCGCATACAACGGGTGTAAGCCAGATTTACACACGCAATACACTTAGGTTGACTTGACGAGCCTAGCATGTACAAACATGGCCTCGGAACACGGAAGACCAAAAGGTCGAACATGAGTCGTATAGAAGATACGATCAACATGAAGATGTTCACCGATGATGACTAGTCCGTCTCACGTGATGATCAGACACGGCCTAGTTGACTCGGATCATGTATCACTTAGATGACTAGAGGGATGTCTATCTGAGTGGGAGTTCATTAAATAATTTGATTAGATGAATTTAATTATCATGAACATAGTCTAAAACTTTGCAATTTGTCTTGTAGATCAAATGGCCCATGCTAATGTTGCCCTCAACTTCAACGCGTTCCTAGAGAAAACCAAGCTGAAAGACGATGGTAGCAACTACACGGACTGGGTCCATAACCTGAGGATTATCCTCAAAGCTGCCAAGAAAGAATATGTCCTTGATGCACTTCTAGGTGAAGCACTTGTTTTCCCAGCAACTCAAGACGTTATGAACGCCTGGCAGTCGCATAGTGATGATTACTCCCTGGTTCAGTGCGGCATGCTTTACAGCTTAGAACTAGGGCTCCAAAAGCATTTTGAGCAACACAGAGCATATGAGATGTTCCAAGAGCTGAAAATGGTTTTCCAAGCTCATGATCGGGTCGAGAGATATGAAGTCTTCGGCAAGTTCTACAGTTTTAAGATGGAGGAGAATAGTTCCGTCAGCGAGCACATACTCAAAATGTCTGGGTTGCACAACCGCTTGTCGCAGCTGGGAGTTAATCTCCCGGATGATGCGGTCATTGACAGAATCCTTCAGTCGCTCCCACCTAGCTACAAGAGCTTTGTGATGAACTTTAATATGTAGGGGATGGAAAAGACCATTCCTGAGGTATATTGAATGCTAAAATCAGCGGAGGTGGAGATCAAAAGGGAACATCAAGTGTTGATGGTGAATAAAACCACTAAGTTCAAGAAAGGCAAGGGTAAGATGAACTTCAAGAAGGACGGCAAGGGAGTTGCCGTGCCCGGTAAGCCAGTTGCCGGGAAGAAGCCAAAGCATGGACCCAAGCCTGAGACTGAGTGCTTTTATTGCAAGGGAAACGGTCACTGGAAGCGGAACTGCCCCAAGTACTTAGCGGATAAGAAGGCCGACAATACGAAAGGTATATGTGATATACATGTTATTGATGTGTACCTAACCAGCGCTCGTAGTAGCTCCTGGGTATTTGATACTGGTGCGGTTGCTCATATTTGTAACTCAAAATAGGAGCTGCGGAATAAGTGGAGACCGGCGAAGGACGAGGTGACGATGCGCGTCGGGAATGGTTCCAAGGTCGATGTGATCGCCGTCGGCACACTGCCTCTACATTTACCTACTGGATTAGTTTTAAACCTCAATAATTGTTATTTAGTACCAGCTTTGAGCATGAACATTGTATCTAGATCTCATTTAATGCGAGATGTCTACTCATTTAAATCCGAGAATAATGGTTGCTCCATTTATATGAGAGATATGTTTTATGGTCATGCCCCGTTGGTCAATGGTTTATTCTTGTTTAATCTCGAACGTGATGTTACACATGTTCATAGTGTGAATACCAAGAAGTGCAAGATTGATAATGATAGTCCCACATACTTGTGGCACTGCCACCTTGGTCACATTGGTGTCAAACGCATGAAGAAACTCCATGCAGATGGACTTTTGGAGTCTCTTGATTACGAATCATTTGACACGTGCGAACCATGCCTCATGGGCAAAATGACCAAGACTCCGTTCTCCGGAACAATGGAGCGAGCGACCAACTTATTGGAAATCATACATACTGATGTGTGCGGTCCAATGAGTGTTGAGGCTCGTGGAGGCTATCGTTATGTTCTCACCCTCACTGATGACTTGAGTAGATATGGGTATGTCTACTTAATGAAACACAAGTCTGAGACCTTTGAAAAACTCAAGGAATTTCAGAGTGAGGTTGAGAATCAACATGACAGGAAAATAAAGTTCTTACGATCAGATCGTGGGGAGAATATTTGAGTCACGAATTTGGCACACACTTAAGGAAATGTGGAATTGTTTCACAACTCACACCGCCTGGAACACCCCAGCGTAATGGTGTGTCCGAACATCGCAATCGCACTCTATTGGATATGGTACGATCTATGATGTCTCTTATCGACCTACCGCTATCATTTTGGGGTTATGCTTTAGAGACTGTCGCATTCACTTTAAATAGGGCTCCGTCGAAATCCGTTGAGACGACACCGTATGAGTTATGGTTTGGGAAGAAACCTAAGCTGTCGTTTCTAGAAGTTTGGGGATGCGATGCTTATGTCAAGAAACTTCAACCTGAAAAGCTCGAACCCAAATCGGAAAAATGCATCTTCATAGGATACCCTAAGGAAACTATTGGGTATACCTTCTACCTCAGATCCGAAGGCAAGATCTTTGTTGCCAAGAATGGATCCTTTCTAGAGAAAGAGTTTCTCTCGAAAGAAGTAAGTGGGAGGAAAGTAGAACTTGATGAAGTATTGCCTCTCGAACCGGAGAGTAGCGTAGCTCAAGAGAATGTTTCTGTGGTGCCTGCACCGACTAGAGAGGAAGTTAATGATGATGATCATGAAACTTCAGATCAAGTTGCTACTGAACTTCGTAGGTCCACAAGGACACGTTCCGCACCAGAGTGGTACGGCAACCCTGTCCTGGAAATCATGTTGTTAGACAATGCTGAACCTTCGAACTATGAAGAAGCGATGGCGGGCCCGGATTACGACAAATGGCTTGAAGCCATGAAATCCGAGATAGGATCCATGTATGAAAACAAAGTATCACTACAAAAAAAGATACATCCATGACATTTTGGGCCGAACGATTTTTTTCTGTCATACATATGACACTTCTATGACGATAATTGTGAAAAAACCCGGTATCATCATAGTGTGGTGGGCTCCTACTTCTATGACAAAAAATCATGACAGAAAATGGGCTTTTAGTCCTGGGCGGGCCGGAGACGCAGCTGCATGACATTCTTTGGGCCGTCCATGACGGAAAAAACCGTGGTAGAAGCGAGGGCGAGGAAAATTTTGGGGAGTTCCCGGTTACGGTGGGAGGTCGGGGCCGAGCGATTCGCGTTTCTCTCATACACGTACGCGCATGTGTGCGAGGCATTGGCTCTAACTGAACCCGAGCGATTGCACTGCAGGCTACGCGTTACTGAACCCGAGCGATCGATCGATGGCTGTTAATTGAACCCGATCGAGCGATTCCTTCGCTACTGCTGCTAACTGAAGCCGATCGATGCTGCCTCTGGAT
>NC_041380.1:145234059-145336606 GCF_002162155.2 Triticum dicoccoides | reverse complement strand
CCCGGTGGGGGTGGATGAACAGGACCCCGTGGTGTTGCCTCTGGATGAACAGGACCCCGATCGATCGAGCCGGTTGGGGCAGGATGAACAGGACCCGTGGAGGCTGGATGATAGGACCATCCCGTGGAGGGCAGGATGAACAGTAGACGGTGGAGGGCAGGATGAACAGTAGCCCGTGGACGGGTGGTTGAACAGGAGCTCGTGGAGAGGGCTGGTTGAACAGTAGCCGGTGGAGTAGCGCACGGTGGAGGTTGGATGAACAGGAGCCCGTGGATGAACAGTCGCAGGTGGAGGCTGGAGGAGGTCGACAGTGGATGAACAGTAGCTCGTGGATGCTGGAGGGGGTCGACGATGGAGATGAGCAGTATCCCGTGGAGTTCCGTTTTGCGGTACGCCACACCCCTCCCGATGAACAGGAGCCCTGTTTCGACCGTAGCGCTCCAACACAAGTCCGTTTCGTCTGTTTTGTGGTACGCCACACCCCCCGATCAACAGGACCCCCGTTTCGACCGTAGGAGGTCCATTTCCTCCGTTTTGCGGTACACCACACCCCTCCCGATCAAAAGGACCCCGTTCCGAACATAGGAGGTCCGTTTCCTCCGTTGTGCGGTACGCTAGGCCTCGTTTCCATCGCCTGTTCCGTCCAAGCCCTCCTGATGAACACGACTACGCATTCCGTTCCGACCCAGCCGGTTGGCTCCCACGCGTTCCGTTGCCTCCCCATGAACACGACGCTTTCTGTTGCCTCCCCATGAACACGACGCATTTCGTTGCCTTCCCATGAACACGACGACGACGCTGTTTCTCCGTTCCGACCCAGCCATGTACATGAGCCCTGGCCGTACGTATACGCGAGTAGGCGTTCGAGACCCCACCCGTATGTACACGTATGTGGCCGTATTTTCTTTCTTGCACCCTGGCCGCTGTACGTACGTGTACATGCTACATGCACGCCTCTACTATGACACGTGCGCACCTCTACATCGACCAGTATGTACGTATATGTTCGCGACCAGAATGACAACGCTACATACGCTTCGACCAGGTGGGTCCCGACTGTTAGGCACTTCCTTGCCTGCAAAGATGTAACTGGTGGGTCCTAGCAGTCAGGGGGCGAATAGTTTTTTGCCCGGACGCACTTCCTTGCGTGCGAAGATGTAGCTAGTGGGTCCCAGCAGTCAGGGGGAAACATTTTTTTCACGAAATACAGTGGCCCGTCCGATGGGTCCCAGCTGTCAGGTGGAGGAATCATTATTTTTCGTGTAATAAGGAGACACTTCCTTGCTGCGACCGTGGACCCAGCTGTCAACCTCTCCACGTACAGTCCACGTCCGATGGAAGTCGTTCCTTGACCATGTTGACCACGCCGCGCCGAGAGCACCAGGGCGGTGGACGACGGCGAGGCCTGGGAAGGGGACAACACGGAGGCAGGGAAGACTCGGCAGTTGTTTCCCATGCGGAGGGGAGTACGACTGTACAAGGGTTTACTGGTTCGTCTGCCATCGCCAGAGAATAACAGCAGGTGTGGATGAGTAGAGGGATGGCTAGGCCAGCGATGGGAGTACGGTCGGGCGGTGAGGCCTGCGCGGCAGCACAACCAGCCGCGAGGAGGAGGGAGCAAGCAATCCCGCCGGCGCTTGTTTGAGTGGCTGGAGCAGGAAGAGCAGAGATTGAAGAAGCACGACGGCCGTTGGATGGACATCCAATAGTCAGTGCTTGTGCGTCAACCTTTTTTAGGAAAGCCTCAAATCTGTGGAAAACAGCATACAACCCATCTGCCATTATTTCTAATAATTTACAGCCATTTTCTAATTCTTAAGGTTTTTTTGGAGCCCATATTCTTTTTGTTAGCATTACAGCCCATATTGTGGCAACGGTTAAAAAATTATACGAAATTTTGCATATTTCGGTGCGGTCCGAACTATTTTTAATCCCGAAATTTTGACTCACATTCAAACTGATTTTAAAAATAAATGTATATCAATATAAAATCCAAAAACTTCTCCACGCATAAAAATTAATGTAATTTAAAATCTTGAAATAAAAAAAGATATTTGAAACTAATTGACGGTTTGATGTGTTTTAAAAATGTACAACCCATTTCTCATTACCGATGGGACATTTTCTCAGCCACCCGAATGAAAGCTCTCCTCGTCTTGAAAGATTTGCAGACCAACAGGCCTGACAAAGCGACTTACTTGGCAAATCACAAAATAACTAGGATGTGGCCGTGGACCCAGCTGTCAGCCTCTCCACGTATAGTACTCTTCTGATGGAAGTCGTTCCTTGACCACGTTGACCACGCCGCGCAGAGAACACCACGGCGGTGGACGACAGCGAGGCCTAGGAAGGAGAAGACGCGGCAGAGGAAGCCCGCGCGGAGAGGACTACGAGGGTTCACTGGTTCGGCTGCGGTGTGAGGCTGCCATCGCCGCAGGGCCTGGCCAGCGGTGGGAATAGTAGGGGGCGGTGAAGCATCTGCGGCAGCACAGCCGACCACGGGAGGCAGGAGCATGCGGCATGACCGGCGCTGCTTTGGGCGGCTGGAGCAAGAAGACGAGGGGTTGAAGAAGCACTATGACCGTTGGATGGACATCGTATGGTCACTGGAGCTAGAATCGTTCATATTGACTAAGTTGACAAAGCCCTTCGTCCCCGTCAACTTAGTAGGCCCACAAGTCAGCCTCCCAGCAAGGTGGGTCCCAGCTAGCCAGGGGAGTATTCATTTTTTTGTGCATAATAAGAAGGCACTTCCGGTGGGTCCGAGCTGACAGCGGGGGGAACGTTTTTTTTCGCGAAATACGTTGGCCCGTCCGGTGGGTCCCAGCAGTCAGGGGGAAATGATTTTTTTCGCAAAATACTGGTGGCCCGTCCAGTGGGTCCCTGTTGTCAGGTGGAGGAATCATTATTTTCCGCGTAATAAGGAGGCACTTCCTTGCTGCCGCCGTGGACCTAGCTGTCAGCCTCTCCACGTACAGTCCACGTCTGATGGAAGTCGTTCCTTGACCACGTTGACCATGCCGCGCCGAGAGCACCAGGGCGGTGGACGACAGCGAGGCCTAGGAAGGGGACGACACGGAGCCGGTGAAGACACGACAATGGATGCCCACGCGGAGAGGAGTATGAGTGTTCACTCGTTCGGCTGCGGTGTGAGGCTGCAGGCGCCGCAGGGTTTGGCCAGTGGTGGGAATAGTAGGCGGCGGTGAGGCCTCCGTGGCAGCACAGCCGGCCAAGGGAGGTAGGAGCATGCAGCACAACCGGCGCTGCTTTGGGTGGTTGGAGCAAGAAGACCAGAGGTTGAAGAAGCACTACGGCCGTTGGATGGACATTGTACGGTCACTGGAGATAGAATCGTTCAAATTGACTAAGTTGACAAAGCCCTTCGTCCCCGTCAACCTAGTAGGCCCACAAGTCAGCCTCCCAGCAAGGTGGGTCCCAGCTAGCCGGGGGAGTATTCATTTTTTGTGCGTAATAAGGAGGCACTTCCGGTGGGTCTGAGCTGATAGCGGGGGGAACATTTTTTCGCGAAATATGGTGGCCCCTCCGGTGGGTCCCAGCAGTCAGGGGGAAACGATTTTTTGGAAAATACTGGTGGCCCGTCCGGTGGGTCCCTGCTGTCAGGTGGAGGAATCATTATTTTCTGCGTAATAAGGAGGCACTTCCTTGCTGCTGCCGTGGACCCAGCTGTCAGCCTCTCCACGTACAGTCCATGTCCGATGGAAGTCGTTCCTTGACCACGTTGACCACGCCGCGCCGAGAGCACCAGGGCGGTACACGACGGCGAGGCCTAGGAAGGGGACGACGTGGAGCTGGTGAAGACGCGGTAGTGGATGCCCACGCGGAGAGGAGTATGAGGGTTCACTCATTCGGCTGCGGTGTGAGGCTGCCGTCGCCGCAGGGCCTGGCCAGCGGTGGGAACAGTAGGGGGCGGTGAGGCTTCCGCTGCAGCACAGCCGGCCATGTGAGGCAGGAGCAGGCAGCACGACCGGCGCTGCTTTGGGCGGCTGGAGCAAGAAGACCAGAGGTTGAAGAAGCACTACGGCCGTTGGATGGACATCATACGGTCACTGCAGCTAGAATCGTTTATATTGACTAAGTTGACAAAGCCCTTGGTACGTCAACTTAGTAGGCCCACAGGTCAGCTTCCGAAACGATGCGCTCCAGATGTCAGGGGGAGGAATCATTTTTTGGGCGGGTGAAGGTAGAATATCCGAGATTGAAGAAGAAGCACGACATCCGTTGGATGGACATCCAACGGCCACTGCTGCTAGAACCATGTGTTGACTATAAGTTGACAAAGCCTTGCATACTCGTCAACTCTGTTTTTAGGGGACGCGTCAACTTAGTAAGGCCAAAAGTGTGTGGTAGAGAACTTATATCCCATTTGAGATTTGTAAGAATGTGTAGCCCATTTTTGAATTCTAATGGAATTTACTACAGCCCATTTACAGTTTGTTAAAAGTACAACCCATTTCAACCAACCGTTCAAAACAGAATTCAATAAAATTTCCCACATTTTGATGGGATCCGAAATATTTTATCCCGAAATTTCTAGTCAGATTAGATACAATTTCAATATAAATTTATATTATGTAAAATCCAACGAAACATTGCGCTCGCAACAATTAATGAAATTAAAATTTTCAATATCCAAAAATAATATTTTATAAAGTAATCACGTGTTTGGTGCATTTTTTATAGTTACTGCCCAGTTTTATAATTACATCCCATTTATTATTTCTTAAAGCCCATTTTCTTGTTAAGCCTAATGCATCCCTCCTAGGAAAGATTTGCAGCCCAGTGGGGCGGAGAATAACAACTTGACCTTGCCTGGGTATTCCTAAAAAAAGTATAGCTGGGCTAGCCACTTTCAGCTTGAAAAAAAATTAATATCTGAGCTAGATATCTGGCCTGGGCTAGATGGGTTGCAGCCCGCCCAGTTAATACCCGCAGCGATGTTTTCGTTGTTGTTCAGAGGAGAAAAATTAATATCTGGGCTAAACATCGAAAAACTCTGTAGTGCTCACACCTCAAAAACACAAATACTGCTCGAGCTGCTTGGTCCCAGCTGTCGGCCGCTTCTTGTGCAATTCTCTCGTTTATTGACTACTACATAGGTTGACAATGGTGTGGGACCGTGATGTCAGGAAACCAGGGGGAAGCAAAATAAATTACTCCAGCGAGCGCTTCCACCTCTGCCTCGTTGTCTCCCGTGGAAACCCCTTTCATCCCTTTTTTGCTCGGGCAAGGACCAATGCATGCAGCACGTCCACGCGGTTATTAGGCAAGAAATAAAAGCCCTTTGCATGCTATGAATTACGATGGCCTGCATGGGTAGCTAATAAGGCATCCTCTTAACTGCTGTGATTAATTATTGTGTTTAGAAGAGAGAAATATTCTTCTTTTCCACCAATCTGCTTGCACCTAGGTTGTGACGCACCTTCTAATACGACTTATTCACATATACGGAGGGAGTATAGTTTTATACACACACGCACACACACACACACACACACACACACATATATATATATATATATATATATATATAATAAGGAGGCACTTGCGTACGTGAGGCTTTGGACCTGGTGGGTCCCCATTGTCATCCTCTCCAAGTAAAGTCATCTCCTCACCCGCGAGCGCTTTCCGCCCGAAATAGTCAGCGCCGCCCGCCCCGCTTCCCGGTGCAGGCGATTGCTCCGCCTTCAAACGACACAAGTGCCGTCCATCCGTCCATCTGCCGCCCACATTAATGATACGCGGTTGCCGAGGTGGCTGCTCCGGTGCCACACGTCCGTCCCTCCGCCCGCCCACCATTGCTATATAAACTGCTGCGCTGGCCATAGCCATAGTCATCCGAATCCATTCCCTTTCTCCTGTCCACACCACTACCGCCCACCATGGCTTCCTGGTGCTCCAGCGCTCTTCGGGACGGGCGGACGACGGACCACAAGGAGATGGCAGCCATTGCTGCCGACCGGCTGGCCGGCAGGCATGCAGCTGGAGGACGACGATGTCCCAATGGAGAACATGGTAGTCGACGATCCGGCGCCAACCCCCTCCTCCGCGCCATCCTCGCCGTTGCATTGCACCATGACCATCGGCGAGGCCCGTGCCCAATATATGGACAGTGTGAGGCAGATGCGTCAGGAGCAGTTCCGGGAGGTGCAGGCCGACACCGCCTACAACCACCATCTCCTCCAGGAGCACCTGCAGGCGGAGGAGCAGATCGGAGCAGGAGGCGCTGCTCGACTCATACCGATCCGCCCGCAAGGGCCGCCTCGAGCGCTGGCGGTACCGCATGCAGGTGGCGGAGGCTGCGGCCGCCTACAAAGAGGGTAGCAAAGAGGGCGATGAAGCGGGCGAGGCGCTGTTTGGCGAGACCGAGGACGAGGGAGAGGACAATGCCAGCTCCTACGAGTCCCCGCTCTGCTGGCGTCGACGAGGCCCTGCTCCGCTGAGGCCTCGCGGCGCCAACAATGAGGCAAAGGACACCGCCGGCTCCACCGAGGCCCCGCCCCGCCAACAACGAGGAAGAGGACATCGTCGGCTCAGCTGAGGCCCCTCCCTGCCGGCAACATGGGGGAGGATTTCCACCGCTCCACTGAGGCGCCGCCCGCCGGCAACGAGACAGAGGACATCGCCGGCTCCGCCAAGGCCCCGCCTCGCTGCCAACAAGGCCGCGCCACACAAAAAACGAGGAAGAGTAGAACACGGTAGGTCGCCGCCGCTCGGGTCCAAGTAAGGCCACCGCTGCTACCCTCCTGTTGAAGCCAAGCTAGGCGGGTTGACCATTGATGGCCGGTTAGCTTCTTGGCGGCAACATGGAGTCGGGGAGTTCTGCTGGAGAATAACGCTGCTTCTACTTAACTACTGGTGCAGTTGGCTGACTGACATGTGGGCCCAACAGGCCACATGTCAGTTACGCAACTGCACCTGCAGTTAAGTCACTGAAGCTTCTGTTCGGCTCAGCGGGACACAGGTGGGTAGCTTCGGTTAATTAATTATACCTCAAGCGCACCCCTTTTTAGTTGAAGAATGTATGAAATGTAATGAAATCTGGCATGTTTATATGAAATCCAACCGTGTATGAATGAATTTATTTCGATTAGTTCGAATTCCTGTATCACTGGCATTGGATGAACATGCAAAACAATATGTACTAGCATTATTCCCGGGGTGATCACCTCGTTTGCAGCAGTTTCACATGTACTCCCTCCGGTCCTTTCTAGTCTGCATACAAGTTTTATCTGCAGTCAAAGTATCTCTACTTTGACCAATCTTATACAAAAAAGTATGCACTTTCACACCGTGCGAAGTAAAAAGGAATAGAAGGAGTACAAAGAGTTTGAGCAGTTTTTTAGCATTTATGTACATTGCAATCAAACACACATGCCTGGAAATTCATAGAGAACACTCAAAACAATCGATGATTATGCATCTCAGTGACTCACATGTCAGAGGCAATATTTACTTCACAACTAAAGAATAAAGAAAAACTTGATCGACGCTGCTGACAGCAAAGGGTGTCCCATTCAAAAATATCAAACGCATGTCTTGCAAAAATCAATGAGCAAAGTTTGACAAGGTTGTCCCATTCCAAAATATCAAATGCCTACGATTGTGGAATGGGCAGGGTTTGCCATCAGTTCGGACATTGACATGGCACCTCGTGCTAAATAAACAACTGTTCTTTTTGTGCAGTTCCACCAAAATCAACCAAATTCACGCGTAGCTTGTATGATTTCGCCCTTATATGTTGCAACGCCTTGAACTTATCGACACCTCCTTTCTTGTGGTGGAAATGAATAATTCGATGTATTCATGAACATTTTGTGCAGTTCCCATTGAAATCAAGCTGAGCACCCCTATTTGCACAAATACAAAAAAGTGATTAGTATAGAGCAAACTGTACTATGAATTGACAGTTTCAACAGGTACATACATGGTCCATGTAGAGCACACTTTTAGAAAAATGGAACTCACCAGAAAGAATCCTAGAACAACATTGTACTCGCGCATCACAGCAAAAAATGGATATTTTGTTAGTCCTTCTGAGCTAAAGTTAGTTTGGTCTTGTGGGGAGTAATGTAACCATCCTTCAACTGCTCCTTCTGATGATAAGATAGATAGGGCTTCTTCATCCTAGCATAATCGGAACTAGTCACTTCACGTACTCCATATTCTTCTTCAGAGGAAGATGATCCTGTTGTGCAAAGACAAGAGGACTACTAAATGCTAGCATCACTGTTTGCTTGAAAAAAGGAAGGAAAATATTTAAAACAACACAGATGAAGCACTTCTCAAGGACAATACCACTTTTTCATGACAGTATCTAAACAGTAGCACAACACCAATACAGATGACAAAGCTCAATCATATGGATGAAATCAGTGGGCGAGTACCAACCTTTGTCAGGAGGCTTATTGTGTAGAGCATACAGATGAAGCAATTCTCCGGAACCATCTGTTGCTATCTACGATGGTGGCCATGCTTACTATATACTCCTCGATTAGTTTAATGTTTCCAACATCTTCTTGTGCAGTTCCACTAAAATATATGGTATCTTCAAAGAAGATCCCTGTTTGCACAAGTAGAGATAATTCATATTACATCAAGAGTGGCATCAAATCAATGGCAAAACAATTGCTTGTTCCAGCCATAGCAATAAATTAAGATGCAGAAGTATATCATTACTTGTGTCATCATAGTTCCAGTGCTTCATTACAGCACCGGGAGTTGATTTTTGTTTTTCTTCCCCTTGTTCTTCCCCTTCATCACTTGGTTCAATAACAAACAAGCTTCGCCTTCAATGTAAGATTTGGCATGTCAATTAGGGAGCACAAGTATAGTACTAAACTTAATTTTCTAATGAAAGTGGCAAAATACAGGCCAACAGTTGTGAAATATCCTTATCTTACCTCAATGGGATATTATGGTGCACATACAGATTGGAAGTCTTGTCTCCATTTGTGCAGTTCATTAAAATCAAGCAACATTATCGTACAAGTAGCACAACATATGAATGCACACTGCAGAATCATGTGAAATAAGGCTAGTACTGACCTCTCATGATGCGGAATTCAAACAACTCACAAGAAGAAGATCTGAACCAAATTCACCTTAATGGATAGGAAGTAAGATCTCCTCTTGTGCAGTTCCACTAAGATCAAGCAATCAAGCAACGTTGTCGGTGTGACATTTTGGTTGAACTACACAAAACACTCTTAAAACAAAAGTGTTTTGTGCAGTGCAACAAAAGGTCACAATGGCAACGGGGTGAAGCAGATAACCCTGTTTACACAGAGGTGCAAAGGAAACAATTAGTGGTCAATAACGGTGGATGACATAGAACCCAACAAAAAGAAGCATCTACCTTATCTAAATGGGAAAGAAAGCAATACAGTAGCATTTCTCGAACAGTGGCATTGATTAATATTAACATAGAGATTATATTAACAATAAAATTCATGAAACATGTAATTTGCTTTTAACTATGGCATTGCATCAATTTTCCAGCGGCATTATTAGAGGGTGTTTGTTTACAGGGACATTTTGGTGTAGGGACTAAAAAAACTCCGTGTTAGTCCCATCTAAACCAAAGAGGAGGGACTTTTAGGGACTAAAAGTGGGCATTTGGGACTAAAGAAAGAAGACCCCGAGGGAGTCTTTTTGGGACTTTTTCCAACAGTTGCTCCTGCCAAGCATCACACCTTGTCTCTATTAGTTCATTACTAGGGGTAACATGGTCTTTTAGCATGTCATTTAATAACCTCTAATCCATGTTTAGTCCCTGGAACCCAACAGGTAGGGACTAGGGAGTTTTTAACCAAACAGGGCCTTAGATTAACAACAGCTAATGAGTTTCATGGGACAGTGGACGCACCAGCACCATGTGCATCTACTGGTCCCAGTTTTGTTATCTTTAGACGCCTTTCCCTATGCGAGCGCAGCAAATCTAGTCCTGCTCAAACTCTACAGCCTTGTCCCTTCCTTTCCTTTTTGAACTAGTACTTTTGCCCCTTCCTTTCCTCTTTGAACCACGTCCTATATTAATGCTATACAACTTTCCCCCCTTCATTTCCTCTTTGAACCATGTCCTAGATTCATGTTATATACAACTTTTCCCACTACTTTCCCCACTCCTTTCCTCTTTGAACCACGTCCTAGATTCATGGTATACATGCAGCTAGAGCAATGCATGTGGAGTAAGTAAATTATACCTTAAGGTTCTTGGGGCATGGTTCGGTGGGCGACGGGATGGCGGCGAAGAAGAAGGGGTCGGAGGCCCTCCCGCGCCACCGCTGGGTGGAAAGTGAACAGCTGCACTGGTAGTCCCTCGCCGGTGGTGACAGCGTTAAGCCTCCTTCCCTTCCCGGTGGACGGATCCTGCCGGCTCTTTGAGCAGCAGTGAGGGGAGAGAGAGGCCAACAAAGTCTTGTTTAGATCTGGAGAGGGCAAGAGAGAGTGAAGAGAGCAACTACAAGCGCCGAGGCTCCAGCGGGAGAGGGCGAGAGAGTGTGAAGAGAGCAACTACAAGCGCTGAGGCTCCAGCGTGTATATATATACTGGAGAGAGAGTGTGAAGCGTGCAAACCCTAGAAAACATTTTGACCAGTCAAAGAATCCTCCTGGCACAAATTATGCTCAAGTGTAGTTATCGAACCCGAGACCTCAAGTTTGATGAGTGAACAGGCTAACCAGCTACACAACCCTCCCGTTTTGTTCAACGAGAGGGAAATAACCTTTATACATTCCTGCATTTGTGTGACAAGCATGCCGTGTTTTTGTGTGTGTGTGGGAGTCATTGGGATTTCAATCATAATCGTGTCATGTGGCTTTGGTGCTGTGGTGCAGAAATAATGCAGCCTTAGTCACCTTACCTCTCTCCACGTAGTACGTTGGGTCCCACCAGTCAGAGGGTGAAACAAACAAATTAATAAGAAAAATTAAAAGCGCCAGCGGTGTATCTTACCTCACACATCTCGCTACTGCTCGGAACACTGTCCAATTGATCCCTCTGTTCGCTCACGTACTATTTTAAGTGAATCCTTATTATAACATGCACATAAATTTTGGGCACTTGTATTCGACTTAAGTCAGTGTGCCACTATATCTTGTATACTTACTACTCCCTCCGTCTAGATGTAATAAGTCATGTTAGAAGGTGCAATGGGACCAAGGTGCGCGCGCGCGCGTGTGTGTGTGTGTGTGTTTAACACCATGTGTGTGTTAGGGAGAGTGACAGATCGACCTACTCCTACAGAGAGATGTTGTGTAGTGTACGATTTTAGCTGCGAGAGTCGGTGCATCCTCTCGTTTCCTGGCGTGTACGGTAGGGACATGCGGACAGCTGCCACGCCCGCTCCTGACCAGCCTGGCCCACCCAAAGCCCCTCCATCGCCCGCACACGCTTCCCGCCCGAAACGGTCAGCGCCGCTCCAAAGAATCGGTGCCGCATTCATGCCCGAGTAGAGCGGACGCGACCTCTCATTGGCGCAAGAGTGATGGTTGCTTCGTCCGTCCAACTTACTGCTGGGTCTATGTGATTTGACGGCTTATTGGTCTTTATTACTGAGGTGGTAGGACTGCTGGATGTCCCACGCTTTCGGCGAAAGGAGGTATACTACTAGTACTAGATTACAATTCCTCCATTCTTACAGCGGAGGCATGCAAGAGCAGTGAAAACACGCAGGCTCAGTGATTACATGGCCCACCTCACACTATCACCGTGCGACACCTAACTCTTTACATAGTACTCCCTCCGTTCCTAAATATTACTAGATGAGTCCCGCGTGTTGGCGCGGAACAGCGGTATATCTCTCTGCACAAAATTATCGATTTCATAGAACAAAAAAAACTCTATAACCGCATGACAAATGTGGTAGCCAAACTAAATAAACTCCCATCATCATTTAGATCATCCTACGTAAGGAAAAAGATCAGCCAACTCCTACTGCATAATGTGATTATATTTTTCTTTTTGACAAGTTAATGGGACTTAAAAGCTCACTTACATGCATGCTACCGGTGCATGCTTGCATGCAGACATGTTGATGTGATTTAAAACCCACTCACATGCATGTGGCACAGTATTTCTGCATGCTTGCATGTGGCTTAGTGCGGAGCCTCTCAACATTAAGATCAGACGACTATTATGGACTGATTTACTTCATCTAATGGCCACATCAATTTTGATGACGTGGCTCAAGGAGAGGATAGATAATTCCTAGTAGTGGGGGCTAGCTATTACTAGTAGATATAAGTCTTTGTAGAGATTCCACTACATACGGAACAAAATGAATGAATCTACACTTAAAATGCATCTATATACATCCGCATGTGGTTCATGGTGAAATCTCCACAGAGACTTATATTTAGGAACGGAGGAAGTACTAGTATAGTACGTACTGTAATTTATCAGCGAGATAAATTTGTACAATGCTATGAAGCTTCCAGCTTCTGTTACATGTATCTTGCGTCCAAGGTTACCTATTGCAACATTTCATCAAATACAAAGGAGACTAACATGCATGCTATTGCATCTCAATGATTGACAGATCATAGCAAATATGTACTCCCTCTGTTCCAAAATAAGTTTCTCAACTTTGTGCAAACTTTAGTACAAAGTTGTACTACTACTAAAGTTGACACTTATTTTGGAACAGTGGCAGCTAAAGAAAAAACGATCCATGCAGTCCCTAGCCCTTGAACCATGAACCCTGACCAGGCTTCAATTTGCTGGCCACATTCGAGCTTCCTAATAAATGAAGTTTGCAACCTTTTGACCATCGGATCATTTTGTGTAGTTTCACCAAAATCGAGATGAGCATCCCTGTGGCAAAGAAATTGAACAAGCGTGATTAGAATAAGATTACTGGGACTAGTTGATGAGACAGAAACTCATCACCTATACAGTACGTAGAAGCCAGTAGAGGTATGTGCGGGGCAAAGAAGTAGACAAATATCCACAGGGAGTGATGTGGGTAGCTGGAGCAGTGGTGCAAGCCGGCTGTAAAGGGAGTTGTACCTGAGGGACGTAGCTCAACCTTGAGGAGGGCGGCGGGAGGCGGCAACTGCCCACGTCGCGGCAGTCAGCAAGGGACGAATGCAACCTCACCGGCTTTGTGAGAGAGAACAGTGGGGACCCCTGATTGGGACGTGCCGACAGTGGGTTTTCACCATCGACGACGGCCACCGCATCTAAACTAAGCATCCACCCCTTCCCCAAGCGGACGTGATCCGCCGGGATGTTAGAGATGTGGCCACAGTCGTTTTGTGCGAGAGAGTGTGTAGAGAGCAACCCCAACAAGCAACCGTGTAGGCTGGCCCGTCCTGACTATGTATATAGTGGAGCGGTTTCCTTTTATCTCCATATGAACCTATCATATTGCGTACGTGCCACTGAAGAAAAAAACCTTTATTTATAAATGACGCGGCCCCTACTACTCGTTCTCCAATAACCTTGCACTTGGCATCTCCAAAATATTAACCTTGCGATTGGCTCTTCGCCTCTTCGGGAAGTCGAGCAATAATGGTAGTGCAGTATATATCATTCTGGCTATATGAGACCGAGTGAATTGCTGCACGTCCACCACGTGGGCGAGGGTCGAGGGGTGAGGGAGAGTGCTACATACGGAGCAAAATGAGTGAATCTACACTCTAAAATACATCTATATACATCAGTGTTTGGAGTATGTACTAGTAGTTCATATTGAAATCTACTAAAGGACATATATATTCCAAACAATATGATATAATCTCTATAACCAAGGTAGTAGGGACGAGGAGTAAACGGAGGGAGTAGTAAATTTTTCTCCTCGTCCTGCGAGCCACCGCGCGCATGGGCGAGGGAGCAGGCATAGGCATAGTAAGCAAGCTTCACCTCATCATGCGAGCCACTGCGCCCGTGGGCGGGGGAGACGGCGTACTAAATAAGCTTCTCCTCATTCTGTGAGTTGACAGGACACACCAAAAGTACTCCAGTGTATAGAGCATTGCCTCTAAGGTAGGCCCCACATGGTTTGCCTCTTTTTTAACATAACACATCAAGTCGCAATTTGTTTGTTCACCCGTGGTAGACGATACTCCCTCCACCAAGTGGACAACCAGTACACGTGCCAAATTACCATGTGGGCTGCCTTTTTTCGTACAGAAATGAGCTCCACCGTGTACCCGCGCGGGTGTGGTTGGGAAAGAGACGGGAGTTCATGCACCATGCATGCACCTCTTCTCTTCGTGCATGTCCCCCACCTACGTGGGTGTGTGTGAGAGATACAAACCGCATTCGTGAGTGTTTTTTGTTTTGGGGTGGGGGTGGGGTGGGGGGTTGATTTCATGAATTATTTGTGGGAATATGTGTCGATGACATCTCAAACAAAATTTTGCATGCAATGTGTGTGAAATGGAGGCCTATCCATATCATACATAGAGGGTCGGGCAATCCACGAGAAGAGAGGGAGGGGTCATAGCTATCGATAAAGTCGAAGAGAGGATCAAGTGGGTGGGTGCGAGATCGATTTAGAGAGCCATCGAAATTGTGTGTGTGTGTACAAGTCAAAGATATAGGGCGACTGGCCTACCAAAACGTTAGAGGGCACACGTCAAGTTTGTGTGTGGCAGGGAGACATGACTAGAGTGCTCGATGTATCGGTGTGTGTGGGAGGGAGGGGGTGGTGGGAGGGGTAGGCAGAGGCCTAACTACAGAGGTAGAATGACTCGTATATGTGTTGAGAAGGAGAGACCCAGCTATGTCTTGAGGGAGATCGGTCGACATCCATACATAACTGAAGGACGGGAAATATGATGGGAGAGAGAGAGGAGAGACAGAGAGAGAGAGGGAGAGGGAGGGAGAGGGGTAAAGTGCTGGATGGGTGATGGAGTTGCTTCTCGAAGATGGTGGGAGAGGCCTACTAGACAAACTGAGGGTGGAACTGCAATGTTATCAATAAGAGTGGGGATGTGTTTCTGTGTGTGCCTGTGCGTGATAGATCTGTCGGGACGCATCCATGGATGATGAAGGGGAACCATGTGTTTGGTAAGCAAACCTAACTAGATCGGTAGATCAATTATTGTTTGTCGGAGGAAGGGAGAGACACAACTAATGAGGTAGATCGATTGACGTGTGGGTAAAAACGAGTTATAAGGACCTAGCTAGCTATATGTATAGCGAGAGATCGGTCGGTGTACATCCATTTGTTAGAGGCAAATAAGGCCCAGCGAGACGGATAGACAGAGAGAATGGAGCTAGGAGGTGGTGCGAGAGGCCCAACTACTAGCTAGATAGGGGGAGGAGTGTGCGGTTGTGAGAGCGATGAAAACAGGGGCGAGAGTTTACACGTGTGTCTGACTGTATGAGAGACACAAGGCAAGGACACATAAAGGAGGAGATTGAAGGTGTGTTTGTATGTTAGGCAGGCATCACTGCAGAGGTTTATCAATCGGTGTGTGTCGGAAAGGAGTTGTGGAGACTCTGGGAGAACGACCTAAAGAAAAAAATGAATGTGCCCGGTGGATAGAATGCCGAGGGAGGGGGAGGGCGTGTGCATGCACGAGAGAAACTTAGTGGTAGCTACAAAGGTTAGAGGATTGTGTGGGTGTAAGAGACTAACAAAGATCATAATTTGATATGAAAGCAGATTCATATATTTGAATAGGAGATCATAGTGTTTTAAACATTGCATGCACGAATATAGCGGTGATACACGTGCTGTGCACATGTTATACCATAATGTGATAATGCATGTCATTTGCAACTCACAGCTAAATGCTGAACAATCTAAACCATACTGTACATCAAACAATCTCACATTTTATTTGAATTTGTGATAATGTGTTGCGTTTGCAGCTTACAACTAAACATTGAACAATCTAAACAATACTATATATTGAACATTCTCACATTTTATTTGAATTTGTGGTAATGTGTGGTGTTTGCAACTCACATCTAAATACTTGTAGGCGTAGGGGGCGGGGCACCATACATAATGTGATAAACACATTATACATATGAGACATGGTTTAGATTATGAAGATCTAGCTAGAGCTAGAAATGTAATGTGATTTGAAATCAAAATAAAGTGGATTCAAAAAATCTAGTTCGAGTTCATATAGTACACATAGTTCATATGTAACTCGAGACTAATCATGTGTGTGAAGATAATACACAAACGATGGTTTAACTTGACAATAATGATGATTGTAGATCTTACTAAAACAGAGAAATGAATTCAAATGCTTTGACTTCACAACAATCATTACTGTAGATCTTATTCAAATAGAGAAACAAATTCAAATTTAGTTCATATTGAAGCGGTAGTATATACGTTTGGAATGCACTAAAACGTTCATTTGAGTAGTAGGTTGCATGCATTATACACGTAGCAAAATATTTTAATTGAACATAACATGAATTCAATGTTTTGAATGACATTTGTAGGGCACATTGATTTTGTACAGTACATGTCAGGCTTGTCCGGAAATTTCAACCCGCGCCTTGTTAGCCCGAAATATTTAAGATATATCTTTGTCTCGTTGTGCTCCGACAACTCCCTCCATCTCAACCCGCGCCTTGCTTTTCCGAAATTACAACGCGCGCGAAAACTCCCACCTCCTGTGAAATCCCGACACGTGAAATGCCCGTGGTACCCCTGAACCGAAAGAACCGCCTCAAATCGGTGGGGGTACTTTCGTAACTTACCCCACATTTCGGACAAGTGCGTCTTTAAGCCATGGTTCCCCACTGCCATCCCATCCGCCCACCCATTCGTACACCAAGGCCGTGAAAACCCGCGACAAAACCCCACACCCTGCTCCCTCCGCCACCCATCCGGAGCCTCTTCCCCGACGACATCATCCACAGCAACACCTCGACGCCCCTAATCCATCGTATCGAATGAGGATCCATCGTCGATCTCATCGTCCCGCTGGTTCAGCCACCCCGTCCTCCACCTCCAAGGAGCTACCCTGACGTTCCCCTTGTCTTTCGCGCCACCTCCATTCCCACACCACCGTCTTCACCTGCACCACCGGAAGAGCATCATCGTCACCGTTTCCTCGGATGAAGCTACGGCCTAATCGGCGCCACCAAAGAGGTTGTACACTAATCGCCGCATTTTCTTCTTGATTCGATCTCATGGTGCTGCTGGCGCTCGGTCCCGAGCCAACACGGCGCGGCTCCATTCACGGCGGCGTCGCCGGCCACTTCCTCCACGATGTCACTCCCTCGGCGGCGATGTCCACATCAGTAGGACCTACTGCTGCTTTAGCTCTCGCTCGCGCTGCTGCTCTGCTCCTGTTCTCGGTCCCCTGCCTGGTCTGCTCTTGCTCGCGCTTCTGCTCTCGCTCTTGCTCTTGCTTGCGATGCTGCTCCGATATAGCTACACTTCACTCCAATGCCGCCGGGGTGAAGGAAGAACCAGCCGCAGCAGGAGGGGGGCTTGCCGGAGAGGTACCCCACTATCTATCTAGGGTTCATGATGGGGGCGGTGTCGCCGGCGGTGGGGGGGCATTGGCGGGGCGGTGGCATGGGGATCGCCGGAGAAAAAGCTCGGCACGGGGGGATGGCCGGGGCGGCGGCGGACCGGCGGTGGGGAGTGTTTTTGGGGCGGGCGGGGCGGCGCACCGCCGGCCGTGGGCGGCGGGGGGCTGCTGTTTGGCCGGCTCAGGGGGGTGGAGGTTGAAGATGAATCGCAGGCCCTTGATTTCGTATCCAACGGCTGCAAAATTGATTGACTAGAGATGAAAAATTTAGTCGACTGATGTGTAGCCTCACCTTGCTAGTGCATTCAATTTTGGTAGCAAAATTCAGTTTTGACAGCAAAATTCAGTTTCGATAGTTAAGTTCAGTTTCGACAGTTAAGTTCAGTTTCGATAGTTAAGTTCAGTTTCGACAGTTAAATTCAGTTTCACTGTTAAGTTCAGAGATGAGCGGCTGATGTATTTTACATCTAGCACTTTGTGTTTATGTATTTTACGTCATGTATTGGAGATGCTATTAGAATTCCACTCAGGTTAGCGTTGTTCATTGTCTCTCTTGTCCTGCTTTAGCCTCAGCGTCATACAACTCACCAGAGCTGCTCCAACGATGAAACCCTCCATCACAGCGGAGCAGTACCTCGGGCTCCATCTCCAGACGCCTAAGATCTTCTTCCCCTCCTCCGCCAGCCAAGTCAGCCAGAGCATCCTCACCGGCCAACCCAATCACGCTGAGATCGACATGGCTTCGCCAAAGAGGTTGTACACTTGTTGCATCTCTTTTTTACTCTACATGTTATATATATTGTCGACTGAGCACACGAATTTGTTCCTTTAGTGTCTCCTTGAAAGAAAAAAAACATAGGAATTTTAATTTTCACTTGTCCTCCTTTTTAAATTCCTATTCATGAGGCACAAGACTAAGAGATAGTAGCATAATAGCATTATAACAGTACATTTTCTTGTGGTTTGACTTAATCTCACCATGCTTCTTTGCATCCTGTGATCTTCCAATTGTTGTGAATCAAACACCCAGATTGGCAGAAATCTTGTGTTTTTAAATTCTCTGTTTTGCACGTGCATTCCTATCCTATTCCTGTCTATTTCCTATCCCTGCATTGTTGGAATCCTCCAATTCAAACGAGCCCTTACAAAATTACTTCTCTTACAGATAGTTGTCAATCAAGACCTTGCGTTGTTTGTCCCGCTCCTACTATGCCGTCGTCCACCCCAGCTCAGCTGCTCCAATGACAGAAGGGTCCAGCACAGCAGGGATCCGGCCTCCAGACTGTCTTTCGTCGCCTTAGATCTTCTTCCCCGCCCCTGGCAGCCATGAAAACTGCACTACCATCATCAACCGAGCAGATGACCTCGAGGACTACATGGGTCCGCAAGAGAGGTCACACTCTTTCGTGTCTTCTTACGTTATGCATCGCTTAATATTACATGCTACTTTATCATCCTGTTCACCGATTAGACTCTGAGTCAACTCCAAACTAATGGTCAAACTTGAGTTTTTAAATGGTCGTGGGGTACATATCGAGGCCGCTATCAATAGTATCTATGTACTATCTGGTTAATCTCTAGTGTCTACTATGAGTTTCATGTTGGGTGGGAAACAAACAGTAAAGAAGCCATTATCTGTATTTTTTAACTAAAGCCATTATCTGCCTGCTATTATTGGTTTTGGGTCTATCCACAGGTTGCTACCATCACTCTGGATTTCTGCATGCACTCCTTACATAATCTCACTATGTTTTATTCCTATGCATGACAGTTATTATAAACAATGCAACTGAACATGTAGAGCAAAAGAGACGAGCCTTGTGTGGCAATAAAATTTCATGTAGACGTCGCTCCATGGTAGGCGCAAAGGCAGCCCCCCTCCACGCATTTCGGATTGTAATCGAGAGGAAGATGTCTGTTTTGAGGGGGATTCAGAAGGAGAAGACAACTCCTATTTACCCCCTGAGGTCTTCGCTCTAACTTGGCATGCTGATGTTGGTTATATCATGCATATGGTGTCTTGCATTTCTTACTTTATACATCAAATATGTCATCTGCTTAGTTTAGACATCCTTTGTGCGAATGCCATCTGTTAAGTTTTTTCATCGTTTATGTGAATTATGCAATGCCATCTTGTTTAGCCAAGCATCATATATATGAATTTTGCAATGCCATCCTGCTTTGCCAGTCATCTTATATGTAAATTATATCAGACCATCCTTTTTTCGTTACATATTACATTTGTCAACAATGTTATTACATTCAACTTCTCTTCGTGTGCATCAGCCATTTGACACGGTGATGGCAAATTCTGGAGTGAAAACAAGGTCTTCAGAGCAGACTATGCTATCTGACGAAGCGCATATCTCGCTGGTTACGGATAGCTCCTCAGAGGAGGATTCAGAGATAGATGACCAGTCCTATTCCCCCCCGAGGTGTATGCTCTAACTTGGCAGGGTTATGTTGCTCATATCGTGCGTATGGTGTCTCACATTGCTATGTCATTTGATTAGTTTAGACATGCTTTGTGTAAATGCCACCTGTTCAGTGTCTAATTACCATATATGTGAATTATGCATTGCCATCTTGTTGCAAGACATTATATATGTGAATTATGCAATGCTATCTTGTTGCCAAGGCATTATATATGTGAATTATGCAATGCCATGCTGTTTAGCCAATCATCATGTATGTGAATTATATCATGCTATCATTTTTTGTATTACGTGTTCCATTTGTCGACAACGTTTGTATATTCAACTACTCTTCCTGTGCATCAGCCATTTGAAGCGGTGATGGAAGTATCTGGAGTGAAAACAAGGTATTCAGAGCAGACAATGCTACCTGCTGATGCAGACATCTTGCTGGTTATAGAGTGCTCCTCAGAGGAGGATTCAGAGACTGATGACCAGTCCTATTTTCCCCCAGAGGTCTATGCTCAAACTTGGTAGGGTTATATTACCCATGTCATGCATGTTGTCTTGCATTGCTTAGTTTTTACATCATATATGGATTGCCATCTGCTTACTTGCTTACTATATAAATCATATATTTGAATTATATCATGCCATCATGTTTACATAGTACATACACATCATCTATCCGAATTATGGCATGGCAACCCATTTAATAAAGACATCATATAGTTATATCATCTCATCCTGTTTAGTGTTTACAGTCATCATATTTTGAATTATGGCGTTCTATCCGTGAATGTATGTGAATTATGGCATGCCAACCTATTTAATAAACACATTATATAGTTATGTCATGTCATCCTGTTTACATAGTCTCATATTTTGAACTATGTCTTTCCATCTTTTTTAGTTAGCCATCATAATGTGAAATTGTGTCATGCTATCCTGTTTAGTTAGCCATCATATATGTGAAATTGTGTCATGCTATCGTGTTTGGTTAGACAACATAAATATGAATTATTTCATGCCCTCTTTTATTCCCCACTATCCATTGCACCTGTCTATCATACAATGTCTATACTTTCAATTACTTTTCTTGTTTATCAGCCATTTGAATTGGAGAGCGTGATGGCAATATCTAAGGGAGTAACAACACGGTCTTCAGAAAAGATAGTGCTACCAGTTGATGCAGATAGAACCATGGTTGTACTTGCCCAAGGACCAGATCCACCACACATAACCCAGACTCTCACAGATTGTACCCCTACCTAGTTGGACAGAGAACCAGCTACACCCCTTCTAACCCCAACCCCGGCAGATAGTAACCCAGTTCCAGTTGACACATCACCGTCTCCACCACAGAGCACCCAAACACGAGCAGTTAGTAAGGGAACTGCAGTGCCCAAAGCACGAGGACCACCACTCCGAATCCAATCTCAACGCTTAAAGGAGAAGAAGATTTGTTCTTAGGTCAGGTTCTGTAGCTATGGTTCATACTCCTTTGCTGTTGCATGACTGTATTTACTCATACCAACTATTTTCAAATTTGAAGGATGGAATTGAAACTCCAATGGTGCAACAGGTATGTTTTAAACCTGTTTCTTTAACTGGTTTGTTGTTGTAACCTGCTCTATGTTGATTGCAGTTTCAATTGAATAAACAGTTATGTTCTCATGTCATGCACATTACAAGTGTTGTTACTGCTCTATAGTTACCCACACTTATATTCTGTCTATTCTGCTTTGTCTTGAACAAATATTATTTGAACTGTGTCTCTATCTTGATTTGGCAACAAAAACTAGAATGATATAGACCATAAAGTGACCATGGTACATAGATATATGTTTGTTTCATGCTGTTATCCTGTCCACTTTACTACTGAACTCATTTACCAAAATGAGTTTCATATACAACATGGTAAACATGTGATGTGTCTGCTTGTTTCTCTTTTAGAATGCGGACAAAATATTGGAGAACAGTACATCCAATGGTAAAGGAAGTAATGCAGATAAGGTTCAAGATAGTGAGACATCCCTGTTGGTCTCCAAGAAAGCTGATAAAAACTATCTTGACGACAGTGAGGGAACCCAAAAGTCCTGTCTTGATGTAGTGTTCGAGTTACTGGCCACTACTGCTGGCACAAGCTATTCGAACTCGCTGCCTGAATCAGTTCGTCTTCTTGAGTCTCAACTTCAAGTTGAAAGACATCGATCAAATGTGCTGCGACATGAAGCTGAAGGACTGAGGAAGTCCCTGCAGAATTCAGATGCATATTTTCTGGTGCAACAGCAAGCGCTGGAGGATTTAAGCGCCAAACAAGAGAAAGTTAATAAGCTTGCTAAGCATCTTGCCAGCATTATGGGTACCTAGGATATTGTTTCTTGAGATCTTCTGAAGTGGTTTCAGTTCTGGATTTGTTTTGCTGCGGCGTTTATTTGCGTTGGTCGCCAACTTTGACAACCAGTGTATATGATATGCTGCTTTGTTCCCTATATTTGAGTGGCGGCGAACTTTGATGCCCAGTGGATGTAATATGTGTAATAGCCGTGATAGCCTAGCGTTAGTTGCTTGCTTATTTATTTCCTTGTTGTCTTGTTTATTTGTTTGCTTGTAGTCATTGCAGTTCTTTTTCCACGGTTAGCTAGTGGCTGCTATAACCTATTTTTTAAAACTAGGCCACAATAACCATGGGGCTAATATTTACTGTAGTGACACTGGGCCTCCTACTGGCCGTAGAACCAGTGGGCCTTCTACGGGCCATAGAAACAATGGTCCTTCTACGGGCCGTAGAAACAATGGGCCTTCTGCGGGCCGCATTATCAATGGGCCTTATACGAGCCGTATAATCGATTGGCCAAACATGGGCCAAACAGACCGCATTATGGTCGTAAACGGGCTAGAGTTGGAATCGTCTGTTCATGGGCTGACCATAATGGGCCATCATTAATAGACCGTATTTGATGACGCTATGAAATCTTCCCAACGTATTAACAGACCACAAACAGGCTGACTGTAACCACGGGCCGAATTTGGCCCACAAGCAGAAAATGACAGTAACGACCCATAAGTAAATGAATGCTGGAAATGAGGCAAGAATAAATGGGCTCTGAGAAGGCCAAAAGATAACATGGGCTGGAAACGGCCCAATGGAACAATGGGCCGTTAATGGGTATAAAGTGATACACTGTTCATTGCGGGCCAGTTTCACCACATGCCGTTAATGGGTGTAAAGTGATACATGTTCATTACGGGCCAGTTTCACCACGGGCCGTTAGTAGGCCAAGAGATACATAGGGCCTCATATGGGCTGAAAGACGTCATGGGCCATACATGGGCCAGAAGTGACAACGGGCTGGAATCATATTAGATGGCCCAGATGATGCTACTGGGCCTAATTCAGATAGGGCATTGTAGGTTCTGTGACGCGCGATTTATCGTCATGGAAGTGGACACTTCCATGATGATAATTTTGGTAATGTCATGGAATACTTCTATGACATCACAGGTATGACTATCTTGATTCTGTCATAAATTTGTCATGGATGTACATCCATGACAGAAAACATGACCTACTGTGACAAACACGTATCATCACGGAAGTGTATTTTTTTGTAGTGTATGGACTTTGATTGACTTGCCCGATGATCGGTGAGCCATAGAAAATAAATGGATCTTTAAGAAGAAGACAGACGCGGATGGTAATGTAACCATCTATAAGGCTGGGCTTGTCGCTAAGGGTTATCGACAAGTTCAAGGGGTTGACTATGATGAGACCTTCTCACCCGTAGCGAAGCTGAAGACTGTCCGAATCATGTTAGAAATTGCCGCATTCTATGATTATGAGATATGGCAAATGGACGTCAAAACGGCATTCCTTAATGGTTTCCTTAAGGAAGAATTGTATATGATGCAGCCGGAAGGTTTTGTCAATCCAAAGAACACTGACAAGCTATGCAAGCTCCAACGCTCGATCTATGGGCTGGTGCAAGCATCTCGGAGTTGGAACATTCGTTTTGATGGGATGATCAAAGTGTTTGGGTTTACGCAGATTTATGGAGAAGCCTGTGTTTACAAGAAAGTGAGTGGGAACTCTGTAGCATTTCTCATATTATATGTGGATGACATACTATTGATGGGAAATGATATAGAACTCTTGGAAAGCATAAAGGCCTACTTGAATAAGTGTTTTTTAATGAAGGACCTTGGAGAAGCTGCTTACATATTAGGCATCAAGATCTGTAGAGATAGATCGAGACGCCTCATTGGTCTTTCACAAAGCACGTAGCTTGACAAGATATTGAAGAAGTTCAATATGGATCAGTCCAAGAAGGGGTTCTTGCCTGTATTGCAAGGTGTGAGATTGAGCACGACTCAATTCCCGACCACGGCAGAAGATAGAGAAAAGATGAGTGTCATCCCCTATGCCTCGGCCATCACTACAAAAAATACACTTCCGTGATGATACGTGTTTGTCACAGTAGGTCGCTTTTTTTGTCATGCATGTACATCCATGACAAATTTATGACAGAATCAAGATAGTCATACATGTACTGTCGTAGAAGTGTTCCATGACATTACCAAAATTATCATCACGGAAGTGTCCACTTCCATGACGATAAATCGCGCGTCACAGAAGTGCTTTCGTCAAGGGTGACTGACACGTGGCATCCACCGTAACGGAATGCTGTTAAGCTATTGGGTCGGGTTTTGGATCCGATAACCCGTTAACAGCCTCGACCAATGGGGACTTTCCACATGTAAAATCATCATTGGCTAGAGGAAATACGTGTCGGCTCATTGTCGGGACAGATGTCATCCACTCACTGGACAGAAGGCGCCTGTAATACATTGACACGTGGCACGGCCCAACAAGTTTAAATGGGCCGGCCCAACTAAAGGCCCACAAGATTTTGCGGACCATAATGGGCCGGCCCAGCTAAAGGCCCACGAGATTTTGTGGACCATAATGGGCTGGCCCAGCTAAAGGCCCACAAGATTTTGTGGGCCATAATGGGCCAGCCCAGGTAAAGGCCCACAAGATTTTTGTGTGCCATAATGGCCCGGCCCAGGTAAAGGCCCACAAGATTCTTGCGGGTCATAATGGGCTGGCCCAGCTAAAGGCCGACGAGATTTCGCCGACATTAATGGGCCGACCCAGCTGTAGGCCCACAAGATTTTGAGGACCCTAGTAGGCTTGCCCATTAACTGGCTGCCATGTTTTGGGCCAAATGCCGGCCCATATTTGATCCGGTCCATTAATGGCCTACAACGCTCCGGGCCTAATAGTGGCCCATATGAGATCCGGCCCGTTAAAAGCCTACCACGTTCTGGGCCAAATTACGACCCAGATCAGGTTCGGCCCTTTAAGAGGCTTTGGGCTCAATTATGGCCCATATCAGATTCGGCCCGTCAACTGGACATTATGCTTTTGGGCCCACTTGCTAAAGGCTCACTTAGTAATTTGGCCTGATATTAGTTTCGGCATGTTAAGGGCCTATTTAACATTTCGGCCCTATATTAATTTTGGCCTGTTAAAAGCCCGTCATATATTTAGGCCTAACTACGGCTCGGTTTGCATCCGGCCTACTCGCAGCCGATATCTGATTGGGCCAAACAAGGACCCAGACAATTTTGGCCTATTAAAAGCCGTGATTTGATTCGCACAATCATGAGCCGGGGTTCATTTCGGGCTGCTGCGTTAATGGCCCAACGCAACCTGGGCCAAACTAAGCGCTGGGTCGACAAAAGGCCCAACTAAAATATAGGCCGGTGTAAGTTTGGGCCTGGCGCAATGTGTGAAGGCCCCAATCATTCGGGCCCAAGGAAGACGCAGGCCAGCCCAATTGTGGCCCGCTAAAAACCTGGCCCGTTAGAGTCAAATGTTTCGGTCCGGTCGACTACATCTGATTTTTTTTCAGATAGCGAATGATGGCAGTAACTAGTAGGAATTAAGAACAAACCTACTCTATACAACAAAGAAATTACGGCATAGTAAATAAGAATAAACCTACACTATACAATGGGCATTGAAGTTCGCCACCAGTGATCATAAAGCGCAACGAAGAAGCAGATTATAAAAACTAGGCACCATTGCAGCGTAACAAAATAATAGTGAGCCGAGACCACTTCCAAGACAGTTCAAGGAAGGTTAGCCTTGCGAGGGAACTGCTGCGCAAGCTGCTGAGCAAGGCTGTGAGACCGGCCTAGCATGTCGGTCATAGCTTCCAGGTGTAGCTGTTTAGTGATGAGGTTCTCATTGGTGTTCTCCGCAATCTTTCTTAGAGATAGGACTTCAAGTCAAAGTTGAGTTGCAGAATGCCTTTCTGCTAGAACTTGGGACTGAAGAAGTCGAACTGATTCAGACAACAAAGTCTGTGAGCTTGTCTGACTGTTAGTCTCAAGTAACTTGAAAAATGCATCAAGACAAGACTTTGGGGTTGTCTCGCTATCTTCAAGATGTTTTGCCTTCTTTGCTGCAATATATGTTGGGTTTGTCTCACAGCCTTTAGCAGACTTGTGCATACCATCAGGCATATCACCCTGAAACAAAGCAGAGAGATGAGAGGTTTTGCACGTGTATAAACAAAGATGATAACTGTTCTGTCAATTCTATCCAATTTCAAATTAGAAAATAAAGAGTATGTTCAAAAATATCAATAGCATAATTTGGCATTGTTCATAATGTGGGGAGCTTCACCCCACTACTGTATTACCATGTCAACATAACAAGCATAGATGAAGGGCAAAGAAAATCATTGTATCTATTTTGGATAATGTGCATGGCATGTTGTTCATCTCATCAGCCACATCAGTAAGATAAAACATGAGATGACAAGGTGCAAATGTGGGCTGCTTCACCACACACTGGATTATAGATCCACAAAAACAAGCATAATATAGGGAGTATTAAGTAATGTGCATGGTATGAATAAGGAATATGGTTTTACAAGTAAAACTTAGAACTTACGGTTCTTACGAACATGCATTTTGGTAGAAACAGCAAACTAAACAGCAGTAAACGATAGGGAGTATGAGCAAATTAAACAACAGTTGAGGATAAAGGCTTTAGAAGGACTGACTTACATTAACAGTTAACACCGGCTTTATAATGCTCTTCTCCATGGCAAGGGAAGGATAACTCAAGAATTTCAGCACAGAATCTTCTTCATAAGCATTGCCTGTACTCTACATTTTATAGAGAGTAATTATAGATATGATAATACTAGAAGGGATGGAGGATAATGAAGATAAGATGCAGATTGATGCTATATAATCAACTGCCAATCCCTGGAAGTACAAGCGTTACACGATAAAATGTACTGACAAGAGCAATGGGCTACACTTCTGCACTGGCATTGTCTGTGTATTCTACTTGTTGGTAAGATTAAATATAGATCTGATCTTTTTTAGTAAATGGTGGGCGAGGGAGATAAGATGCAGAATGCTACAAAATGAACCAATCCCTCTTCCCATAATACAAGAGTGTTTTGAACACTGGTGTACTATACAAAACATTCTTATATTATGGGATGGAGGGAGTAGCTGTTAATGTAAGTATAGTGATAGACCACATTCAGTCCTTACAAGAGGATTGCAGAGCTAAACCTCTTCAAAAGCATTGGGTTGGTTTTAAATTTATGTAAGAGTCCATACGGATCTTATAATGTCCACCAAATGGACGATTATGAGGCTAACATGTGCAATGATGCTACATAATCAAACAACTATGAAAGTAAGTATGGTCCAGGGCAAGAGGTACTCACAAGAGCAATGCAGTGTGCAGTGTAGTTGCGAGATTCTGTGGTCCCTTGAGAACGAATGTTCTTCTGTTAACAGTTTTCGTACAAGTGAGACATTAAGGCAAATGCAGAAATGTAGTTCAAATTATGATGTGATATCATAGACAGTACCTTACGCTGCAGCCGAGACCAATGTGTAACAAGATTATTCCAGTCACCGTCGGATAAATGTAGCACTTGAGACTTTACAGAAATTTCGTTCAGAGGCTTGCCATCGAAGTGCGCTTGCCTCAGGTAGGAATGATACTTCATCAACGAGTGCTTGAAAAGCGCAACCAACCCTTGCTCGTCATCACAATCCAGTTTGTGCCTCGCCTATTTAAAAGAATGAAATATTGTGTCTTCTGTCAGCAGAAGCATATGCAGTAATGACCATGAATAACATTAGTACATTACTTACGTGTAAGTTGCGGGGGAAGACTGGAAATTGTTCTGTGTCTGCGGTATAATCTTTCCATGAAGGAAAGATGCGCACAAAGTTCCTAACAACAACATAAGCTTCATCTTCTAAACTGGGAAGAAATGGAACAGGGGTCCTATTTGCTGCAATTGGGGCTCTGTCTAGTTCGAAAAGGGATTTGGCAACTAGATTTGGCGTACTCTTTGCTGGAATGGGGGTTTTGCGTCGTACAGCTGGTGCTATGTCAACTGGCATAATCATACTGTTTGCTGCAGTTGGGGTCTGCTGAGTTGGGGCATCAGAAATGACCAGTGTAGTAGGGCTAGAGTCTGCTAGAGTTGGGGTATTTTGTGGGCCAGGTGATATTGCAACTACACCTAATGGGCTATTTGATTTATCAGGTGTCACTACCTTTTCCAAATACTTTGCTTGTGCTCCGCCACGATCAGCAATCACCCTCTTCCTTTTGAACGTCTGATACACAAGAACAACATTTGAATGGATAAATATGGTATGATGACAGATGGAATATGTACTGAAAATGGATAGGCAGGGCGTATTCACATACACGATGTGTAAACTAAGCTAATGGTAGTTCAACAAAGTAGAAGCAATGCAAAGCATCAGTTGCAAGATATGTGCGAGCAATGTAACCTTGGAAAGTTAGAGCAAGTACCTTGATGGGTGAATAAGATAGAGCATCTTCCTCTGACTCCTCCACTAGGGAGCTACATTGACTTAGGTCTCCCTCTAGCTTAGAATCACTGTTAGGATCATATTCTGAGCATGAATATGTAGGTGGAGAGTGTTTGCATTGCATTGCATCCAGACTTGATTTCAGTCCCTTAATGCCAAGTTTGACAGCCATGGCATTGTTCTGCTTTATTCTTTTCATGCGCACAAGCTCATAATCATTATGATGCTGTTCAGAATATGAGATTCATGAAAACATAAAAAGTAGTCAGATTATCTATGGAATGCATTGCGGTTTCAACTCGGAGAGTGTCTCCCTATAAACCCCTGCATATGCAAAGTTCACCTTCCCAACCGTGCTGACCAGACCACATACGGAGATACACACCCGAGCGACGAACATGCATTTTCAAAACAAATTTAGGAACATTTAGCTGACCAATTAAACAACTTTGTTTTAATAATATCATATTCGTATTTGAACAACTAAGCTTGTTTAGCTTGATGGGTGGAGCAGTGTTATTATGACATGAAGCATGTATTCTGATCGTATAGTGATCATAAAAGGGGGAAACTGTAAGCATATATTTTTTAGCAAAAGAGGGTTTCCCCTCTGATTTCTATTAAAGAAACCACCACGGAACCAACATGATCAATTAAACCCTAAGCATGATCAATTAAACCGTATTATGGCTGTGCCATGGCAGATTTGAAGCTGCAAACCGGAGAAATGATATTTAGCATCCATTGTTTGCTTCAAACTAAGAACTAAATTCTAAGAGCTGGAAAGAAAGTAGAGTAACCAAGTTAAGATCTATTTTCTGGTTGAGATCAAAAAGTTGAGGAGATATGAAGTACCACCTCTCTTGCAGCGCCGTGTAGGCATCGGGGGTGCGATGGCTGTCGGTGGAGTTGAAGCAGATTTGCGACGGTAGACGGGTGCATCGGGGGATAAGTCCCATTGCGGTGGAAGAGAAGGTCGTGTGAGCGGCCCCGACAAAGAGGACGACGGCGCCGATGAAGCGAGAGGACGCGATGCAAGGCTATTGGTCCGTCGTCGTGGATGAGAAACGTCCATCTCTAGCAGTGGACGACGCGGTCTTGGTAGGCGCTCCGGCATGGTGGAGGACGGTGGCGATGGATGTGGTGGAGGACGGCGGCGATGGATGGGGTGGCGGACGGAGGCTGGTGTGGGAATTGGTGTTCTAGCACGGACGGTGTATGAATGGGAAAATGGAGGGATAGGTACGGGGAACAATGTTTTTGGGACGCGCCTGTCTGAAATATGGGAAAGTTACGAACTTATCCCTCATTTCAAATTTGGATGTCTCGTCGGTTGGGGATAGGACGGTAATCTCGCATCTCCCAAATATTTGCCGGTAACTATTTCGGGCGAGAAGAGGCTCTTTTGCCGCCCACGGTTGGCACCCACGATGTATGAACAGGGCTGACAGGTAGGGCGATTGTGTCATGTCTGATGGAAGTTACACATCTGCCCCTATTTAAAATATTAGCCTACATCTATTTTGGACGAGGAGAGGGTGTTTTGCCACCCACCGTGTAACATCCCAAATTTTCAATTTGGAATGTTATACATTAGATCATCATTGCATATCATATTTTATTTTGCATTTTGGTTGATCCTAGAAATTCTACGCAACTCAATGACCCACGGAGAGAGTTGGGGATTTTGTTATTTTCATATTTGAGTGCTCTCAAATTTTGAGAATAGGATCATTTGATTTTATTTATTTTATCATCAATTATTTCTATTAGAAAAATATGAGAGAGGGAATAAAATGACTTTCCCAAAATAAAGAAATATTGAGGATTTAATAAAAAAATCAAATAAGATTTTATTTCGGAGTTTTTCGGTGTTTTATTTGAATTTAGGAAAAATGTGCGTTTTTCAAAATTGCATTTAGGGCCCAAATAAATATTCACCTTGTGCGGCTTGATTTTAGAAGCCCGTGAAAATTTATTTCAGAATTTTTGGAGTCCGTTTAGTATTTATTTTTATTTTTCTTCCGAGCGGAATAATTAAAAAAACGAACTGACTTCGGGCCGTACCCGAGCGGGACACCGCCCGGGGGCAGCCTTTAAATAGCGCCGCCCCGAGCCGCCCCAGCCCATCAGCCCCGCCTCGATCCGTGCACGCCGTCGGAGCCGCCGCCGACGATCCTGCCGCTCGAGGTTCATCGCACCTCGATTTCCGTGCCGAAAAAAGAGAAAAAAATATCAGCGTTCGTCATTTTTCTTTTTCTCTGATTAAATCCGCGATTTTTCTGATCGCGATTCCTGATTCGATTTTCGTTTTAGTTTAACTTTTCTCTCGTTTATCGGAATCAGGCGATTCAAGCACCTAGGGATTCGTCTCGAAACCCTCTACCCGTTTAACCAAATTAAACAAGATTTTCCTACTGTAAAATTTGCCCTAGATCCAGATTACTAGAACAAAGTTGTTTTCTTTCGCAGTTTGACTTTCGTTGCTTCGTTCGATTTGATTCTTTTTGCCAACCGGAGTTCTTAAGTTGGACCTTCTGGTTAGATCTCTTATTTGAGTTTTACATGTGCATTAGATGAGTACTTATTGTATGCTTGTTTGTTTGTTTGCGATAGAATACCCGGAGTGCGCCGCCTGTTACTTCGAATCGTTAGGTTTCGCGGATCATCAGCAAGGCAAGTAACACTTTGATCATAGTTTTCTACTACCCAGTTTTATTGCATTAGATCAATCCTCACACATTGCATGATTATGATCTAATTAAATTGTGGGATGGGAAGTAGTTGAGGTAGTACCTATTACCTATTATTATCAAACCTTTGGGAGTTACTTCTACGTTTGCTTATTATGCCATGCTATGCTAGTAGACGTGGATTGGGTGAGTGAAATCCATGACAGATGTGAGATTGTTAATTAATGGTTTATCTAAGGTGACAACTTAAACACACATCTGGGTGGATTGAGGCACCTGGGTATTCCAGGACTTGCCTGTTTTCTTTTGGACCGCCACCCAGTCTCAAAGGGATCATGAGACTATTCATACTAAAAACTTTCGTGTGCAGCCACAAGCTATTATGGGCTCTAGCATAGTTGACTAAGTCGTGCGAACTCTTACAGTGGTAGACTAGCAGATGTAGGGGATGTAGGTGGTACGGTCTACCCGATCGTAAGGTGCTAGCGCTTCCGAAAGACTATGTCTCGGTCATCCATCTTCTCAAACACCCTATAGTGCGAGAAAACAAAGAGGTGATCGAGTCTTGTGGGGAAAAGTGCGTAAACCTCTGCAGAGTGTAATAAACTAATCATGGTTAGCCGTGTCCCCGGGTATGGACATCTTGAGTATCTAGTACCTGGATTTTCATGTGAATCTCAACATGTTACTCTAAATTAATTTTGTTGGGTTATGTTTAATGATGATGCTTAATTGGGATTGAGAATGCTGTCAACCATTCTCAATGTTTAACAACTACCATGATAGTAATTAAATTTTATTCCTTTGAAGTAGGGAAAATTGGGTTTATGCAAAAATTTAACCATAGAGCTTTCCACCAGCCAAATATGCATATAGTATAGCTGTTTCATTCCATTATTCTCTATGTGTTACCTTGCCAGCATATTCCATGTGCTGACCCGTTTTCGGCTGCAACGTTAATGTTGCAGACTTTTCAGACGACGAATAAGGAGTTTTTAGGTCATGGTTCTATACTCAGTGATGCCGTTGGAGTTGATGGACTCACTTATCTTCCAAGCCTTCCACTGTTATCGTTATTAGATGGCCTTAAGTCATATTTATTGTAATAAGTTCTCTATGGAGACACTCGATGTAATAAGTGTGTGATTGCTACTCTGCTATAAATCCTCCGAGTACTGTGTGGTGTCAGCATTACTGATCTAGGGATGACACCGGAGCACAGAGATCAGACTGTTTGAGGTCTGGTCGCTACAGAGATGGTATCAGAGCACACGCTGACTGTAGGACACGACCACTAAGCACAAGACCTAGATCACTTTTCACTCTCTTCTCTTCTGACCTCTCATCCTTTCTACTCTTTAGGATGGCGGATGCAAGGAACAAGTTCACACAACCGGATGAAGATACACCCTTTGGACGTCACTTGAAGGAAGTCACTAGATACCTGAACATAGGAGTACCAAGCTTCACCAGAACCTACAACGCCACTTTACCTGAAGAAGAGCGCTGGATGATTCAAGTTCAAGTTCCAGGAAGGACGTTCATGCCAGTCACTGAGCCCATAGAATTTTCTTTTGATGCACCAACTTGGAGTCTAGGAAAGAGCATGGCAGCTCACATCGCCATGGGATGCATTAGAGAAGTCTACCGCAATGATCTTAAGGATACTATCTACCGGATTTGTGGGCGCCGAGATGAACACTGGGAGATGATCAGCACCAGGAAGGATAGATCAATCGCAGCTTTTATCCAGGAGCTAAACCAGCACATTCGATGACAGGAGAACCAGATGTGCGCTGACATGATAGACCTGAAGAAGGCAAAGACTAGAATCAAGGAACTGGAGGAAGAACTCAAGGCTACACGTGAAGATTATGAAGAGGAAATTGAAGTATTGGTGGAGAAGAATGATGACCTGATCAAGAAGATTGGAATATTTATGGGAGACCCTACGCCAGTAGATGAAGACGAAGAACCCAAGGAAATTAGCCCGGAGGACTACATCATCATCGACGGCACCGACTCGGAAGCAGATAGTAGCGATGATGACTATGTTGATGAAGCTGGAGCAGATATCATGGAGTCAACGACCAAAGAATATTTCTAGTAGACCACCTCATCAGTAGTAGTAGTCCACCATGTAAATATAGTAGTCCGAGCACTTTTGCGATAGATAGATCGATTGTATGCCCTTGTTTGATTGAATGAAGTGAATTGTTTGCTTTTGCCTCATGTGCATATGGGTAGTGTTTTCTCTTTAGACCCCCTCTATTCTTATATCTCATCTCTTCTAAAACCCTCAGATGCCTCCGAGACGTGACCCGGATTTACGTTTCCACCGGAGCTCACCCAGTTGATCCAGCAGCAGAACACATTGATGCAGTTACTAGTCCAGAATCAGAATCAGGGGAACAACAACAACAACCCACCACCACCACCACCTGTTGACCACTTAGCCCATTTTCTTAGGTTGAATCCGCCGGTGTTTTCCAGTAGCACCGAGCCGATAGTAGCAGATGATTGGCTCCGCAAGGCAGCTAGGGAGTTGACCACAATAGGATGCACGGATGCGGAGAAGGTGAAGTTTGCCGCACATCAGCTAGAAGGACCCGCAGCATCATGGTGGGAGAATTTCACAGCCACTTTCCCAGTAGACACTGTCACATGGGACCAGTTTCAGCAGGCTTTTCGTACTGCACACGTTTCAGCAGGAGCTATGGCCATGAAGAAGCGTGAGTTTCGCAACTTGCGCCAAGGAGGAAGGACAGTTGGCCAGTATGTGAAGGAATTTAGTAAGCTAGCACGTATGCCCCAGATGACGTCGCTACGGATGCAGCTAAGCAGGAGAAATTTCTGGAAGGACTGAATGATGAGTTGAGCATGCAGTTGATGATAGCAACCTTCAACAACTACCAGGAGTTGGTAGATCGTGCTCTTATGATTGAAGGGAAGCAGCAGCAGATTGAGAATCGCAAGAGGAAGTATGGGCAAGGAAAGTATAAATCAGGAGCTCAGCAGAAGCCACGTTTTACCCCTAGACCGGGAGGACATTTTCAGCATACCCATGGAGGAGGTAGCTCGCACAATCACAATGGCACCAAGAATGGTAATGGCAACGGAGGAAGCAACGGCCGGAACTGCACCAACCCCTCAACCCCAGCCAAGAAGGACCTAAGCCAAGTCACTTGCTTTAAGTGTTTGAAGACAGGACATTATGCCAATGAATGTCCTGAATTACAAAATGGAAATAGCAATGGAAGTTCTGGGAAGAAGCCGAACCCTTTCAACAGGGGACAGGTGAACCACATTACCGTGGAGGAGGTTGAAGCTCAGCCCGATGCAGTAATAGGTAAGTTTTTGGTTAAGTCATTTACTGCACTCGTTCTTTTTGATACTGGTGCATCGCATTCATACATCTCAAGGGGATTTGTGGATAAGTATAACCTACCAACCCAAGCCCTTAGGTCACCCATGTTAGTAACCTCTCCCGAAGCAGAGTATGTGGCTAGTCTATGGTGTGATCGGTTACCATTAAGGATTGGTAACTACGTTTTTCCCTCAGACCTAATAGTATTGGAATCTCAAGGATTGGATGTGATATTAGGCATGGATTGGTTATCAAAGTATGAAGGGAATATTGAATGTGCTAGTAAGTCAATTTTGCTTACCATCCCAGAAGGGAGAAGGATCAAGTATGTATCCCGGCATGTGCCAAAGAGGACTCAAGTAAATTGTTTAACATGAGTTGTGAAGGAGGAAGTACCAGTGGTAAGGGATTTCCCTGATGTACTTCCAGAGGAGTTGCCATGCATGCCACCGGATAGAGATATTGAGTTTCTGATTGAGCTATTGCCAGGCACAGGGCCAATATCAAAGAGACCATATAGGATGCCAGCAAAGGATTTGGTGGAAATTAAGAAGCAGATTAAGGAGTTACTGGATAAGGGATATATTCGCCCAAGTTCTTCACCTTGGGGATCGCCAGTACTTCTAGTGGAGAAGAAGGATGGATCGTTAAGGATGGTTGTTGATTATCGAGGGTTGAATGAAGTAACAATCAAGAACAAGTACCCGCTACCAATGATCAATGATCTGTTTGATCGATTGCAAGGAGCTAAGGTATTTTCCAAGATCGATATGCGATCAGGATACCACCAGTTGAAGATTCAAGAACAAGATATTCCGAAGACAGCTTTTACCACCAGGTATGGGCTGTACGAGTATACCGTTATGTCATTTGGTCTGACTAACGCACCTGCGTATTTTATGAACATGATGAACAAAGTGTTTATGGAGTTTTTGGATAAGTTCGTCGTAGTGTTCATTGATGATATCCTAGTTTATTCGAAGAATGAAGAGGAACATAAGGAGCATTTGCGTTTGGTACTTGGAAAGCTCAGAGAACATCAACTATGTGCCAAGTTTAGCAAATGTGAGTTTTGGTTGAAGGAAGTAGACATGTTATATCTGGAGAAGGTATAGTAGTAGATCCCGCAAAAGTTGAAACCGTGACCAAGTGGGAAGCCCCAACAACAGTTGGAGAGATCCGGAGTTTTCTTGGACTCGCAGGATACTACCGGAGATTTATTGAGAATTTCTCAAAGATTGCGAAGCCTATGACTGAGTTGTTGAAGAAGGATACCAAGTTCATTTGGACAGAGGAATGTGAGGCTAGTTCCCAGGAGTTGAAGAAACGTTTGGTTACCTCACCCGTGTTGATTTTGCCAGACCAGACCAAGGATTATGAGGTGTATTGCGACGCTTCATGTCGAGGACTTGGAGCAGTGCTTATGCAGGCAGGGAGAGTTGTTTCATATGCCTCAAGACAACTGAAGCCTCATGAGTTGAATTATGCCACGCATGATTTGGAGTTAGCAGCCGTAGTGCATGCATTGAAAACATGGAGACATTTTCTGATTGGAAACCATTGTGAGGTGTACACAGATCATAAGAGTTTGAAGTACACTTTCACACAGAAGGAGTTGAATCTCAGACAAAGGAGATGGTTGGAGCTTATCAAGGGTTATGATATGAAATTGCATTATCACCCCGGAAAGGCTAATGTAGTAGCTGACGCATTAAGCCGCAAGAGCCATGTCAATACATTAATGACGGGAGGAATACCAAGAGAGTTAGCCGAAAATCTTTGTGAACTATGTTGGGAAATAGTTCCGAGAGGTTATGTAGCAGCAATGGAGATTCAGTCAACCTTGATTGATAAAATAAGGGAAGCTCAGAAAGCTGACAAAGAGATTGCCGCTATAAAGGAGAAACTGAGCAAAGGAAAAGCTAAAGGATTCTGTGAGGATGAGCACGACACCCTATGGTTTGAAGACCGTGTTTATGTGCCCAATGACCCGGAGATCAGGAAGTTGATTTTGCAAGAGGCACACGACTCACCGTATTCAATTCACCCAGGAAATACCAAGATGTATTTGGATTTGAAGGATATTTTCTGGTGGACCGAAATGGAAAAGGATATTGCGGAGTATGTAGCAGTTTGTGATGTATGTCAGAGAGTAAAGGCAGAGCATCAGAAGCCAGTAGGATTGTTACAACCATTGCCGATACCCGAATGGAAGTGGGATAAGCTAGGCATGGATTTTATCACGGGATTGCCCAGGACTCGTTCAGGCTATGACTTGATTTGGGTTGTAGTTGATCGATTGACGAAAGTAGCTCATTTCATCCCAGTAAAGACCACTTATACCAGTGCTAAGTTGGCAAAGATATACATGACCAGGATCGTATGTTTGCATGCAGTTCCAAGGAGTATCGTATCACATAGAGGAACCCAGTTTACCTCAAAGTTCTGGAAGCAGTTGCACGAAACTTTGGAAACCAGGCTAGAATTCAGTACAACTTTTCATCCACAGACAAATGGACAGACCGAGAGAGTCAATCAGATTTTGGAGGATATGCTGAGAGCTTGTGCGCTAGATTACGGATCTAGTTGGGACGATAATTTGCCATATGCAGAGTTCTATTACAACAATAGTTACCAAACCAGTTTAAAGATGGCCCCTTTCAAAGCATTGTACGGAAGGAGGTGCAGGACACCGCTGTCATGGGACGAAGTTGGAGACCGCCAGTTGTTTGGACCTGACTTGATTAAAGAGTCTGAACAGAAGGTGAAGTTGATCCGCGATAGGATCAAAGTAGCCCAGTCCAGACAGAAGAGCTATGCAGATTCTAAACGCAAGGAGACAGTTTACGAAGTCGGAGACAGAGCTTATCTTCGAGTATCTCCACTTCGGGGAACAAAGCGTTTTGGAGTTAAAGGGAAGTTAGCGCCACGATTTGTAGGACCATATCGAGTTTTGGAGCGTATGGGAGACGTGGCCTACAAGTTGGAATTGCTCGAAGGATTGTCAGGAGTACATGATGTGTTCCACGTTTCTCAGTTAAAGAAATGTCACGCAGAGATGGCTGACATACCGTCGAGAGACACAGTGCCATTGTAAACTATTCAGTTGGATAACGATTTGACCTACGAGGAGAAACCGGTCAAGATTCTCGAGTTTGCCAGCCGAGTTACTCGCAACAAGGTTATCAAGTTTTGCAAAGTTCAGTGGAGCCACCACACGGAGGATGAAGCCACTTGGGAACGAGAGGAAGATTTGCTCAAAGACCACCCTCACCTATTTTCTAGCCAACCCGAATCTCGAGGGCGAGATTCATCTTAAGGGGGGTAGGTTTGTAACATCCCAAATTTTCAATTTGGAATGTTATACATTAGATCATCATTGCATATCATATTTTATTTTGCATTTTGGTTGATCCTAGAAATTCTATGCAACTCAATGAGCCACGGAGAGAGTTGGGGATTACGTTATTTTCATATTTGAGTTCTCTCAAATTTTGAGAATAGGATCATTTGATTTTATTTATTTTATCATCAATTATTTCTATTACAAAAATATGGGAGAGGGAATAAAATGACTTTCACAAAATAAAGAAATATTGAGGATTTAATAAAAAAATCAAATAAGATTTTATTTCGGAGTTTTTCGGTGTTTTATTTGAATTTAGGAAAAATGTGCGTTTTTCAAAATTGCATTTAGGGCCCAAATAAATGTTCACCTTGTGCGGCTTGATTTTAGAAGCCCGTGAAAATTTCTTTCGGAATTTTTGGAGTCTGTTTAGCATTTCTTTTTATTTTTCTTTCGAGCGGAATAATTAAAAAAAACGAACCGACTTCGGGCCGTACCCGAGCGGGACACCGCCCGGGGGCAGCCTTTAAATAGCGCCACCCCAAGCCGGCCCAGCCCATCGGCCCCGCCTCGATCCGCGCACGCCGCCGGAGCCGCCGCCGCCGCCGACGATCCGGCGCCCGAGGTTCGTCGCGCCTTGATTTCCGTGCCAAAAAAAAGAGAGAGAGAAAAAAAATTCAGCGTTCGTCGTTTTTCTTTTTCTCGGATTAAATCCGCGATTTTTCTGATCGTGATTCCTGATCTGATTTTCGTTTTAGTTTAACTTTCCGCTCGTTTATCGGAATCAGGCGATTCAAGCGCCTAGGGATTCGTCTCGAAACCCTCTACCCGTTTAACCAACTTAAACAAGTTTTTGCTACTATAAAATTTGCCCTAGATCCAGATTACTAGAATGAAGTTGTTTTCTTTCGCAGTTTGACTTTCGTTGCTTCGTTCGATTTGATTCTTTTTGCCAACCGGAGTTCTTAAGTTGAACCTTCTGGTTAGATCTCTTATTTGAGTTTTACCTGTGCATTAGATGGGTACTTATTGTATGCTTGTTTGTTTGTTTGCGATAGAATACCCGGAGTGCGCCGCCTGTTACTTCGAATCATTAGGTATCGCGGATCATCAGCAAGGCAAGTAACACTTTGATCATACTTTTCTACTACCCAGTTTTATTGCATTAGATCAATCCTCACACATTGCACGATTAGGATCTAATTAAATTGTGGGATGGGAAGTAGTTTAAGTAGTACCTATTACTTGTTATTATCAAACCTTTGGGAGTTACTTCTATGTTTGCTTATTATGCCATGCTATGCTAGTAGACGTGGATTGGGTGAGTGAAATCCATGAAAGATGTGAGATTGTTAATTAATGGTTTATTTAAGGTGGCAACTTAAACACACATCTTGGTGGATTGAGGCAACTGGGTATTCCAAGACTTGCCTGTTTTCTTTTGGACCGCCACCCAGGCTCAAAGGGATCATGAGACTATTCATACTAGAAACTTCCATGTGCAGCCACAAGCTATTATGGGCTCTAGCATAGTTGACTAAGTCGTGCGAAATCTTACAGTGGTATACTAGCAGATGTAGGGGATGTAGGTGGTACGGTCCACCTGATCGTAAGGTGCTAGCGCTTCTGAAAGACTATGTCTCGGTCATCCGTCTTAGCAAACACCCTGTAGTGCGAGAAAACAAATGGAGGCGATCGAGTCTTGTGGGGAAAAGTGCGCAAACCTCTGCAGAGTGTAATAAACTAATCATGGTTAGCCGTGTCCCTGGTTATGGACATCTTGAGTATCTAGTACCTGGATTTTCATGTGAATCTCAACATGATACTCTAAATTAATTTGTTGGGTTATGTTTAATGATGATGCTTAATTGGGATTGAGAATGCTGTCAATCATTCTCAATGTTTAACAACTACCATGATAGTAATTAAATTTTATTCCTTTGAAGTAGGGAAAATTGGGTTTACGCAAAATTGTAACCATAGAGCTTTCCACCAGCCAAATATGCATATAGTATAGCTATTTCATTCCATTATTCTCTATGTGTTACCTTGCCAGCATATTCCATGTGCTGACCCGTTTCGGGCTGCAACGTTAATGTTGCAGACTTTTCAAACGACGATTAAGGAGTTTTTAGGTCGTGGTTCTATACTCAGTGATGCCGTTGGAGTTGATGGACTCACTTATCTTCCAAGCCTTCCGCTGTTATCGTTATTAGATGGCCTTAAGTCATATTTATTGTAATAAGTTCTCTATGGAGACACTCGATGTAATAAGTGTGTGATTGCTACTCTGCTATAAATCCTCCGAGTACCGTGTGGTGTCAGCATTACTGATCCAGGGATGACACCGGAGCACAGAGATCAGACTGTTTGAGGTCTGGTCGCTACACACCGTGTATGAATGGGGAATGGAGGGAGAAACAGAGGTCTTTCGGACGAGCTTGAATCAAATGAGTTTTGCCGCCCATGTTTGACGCCCACCGTGTCGGAATGGGCTCAAAGGCGGTCGTGTTACGTCTAATTGAAGTTACTAACCTACCCCTATTTAGAGCAGTGGAAATCGGGCCGATGGATTGTCCGTGTAATGGGTAGACAGTAATTTCCATCTCCCAAACACTTGGCTTCGGGCAGCCGATGTGGGAGTGGACATTTTGCTATTTCTTTCGAATTTTGGGACAATAAGCATCCATGTTTACCCTGGCAACTAAATTCGAATCCATTTTGTATTCCTATATGAATATTTATAAATCATTGTATGTGTTTTTATATATCTTCAAAAGGACAACAAAGATATATTCCACTGTCATATATGAATATGGTTTACAAATGCCGATACTCAAATTCAGAAACTAGAATCCAGTTTAAGGTGAACTCGAATATTTGGAACACTTCATGTCCAACTCAAATGTCACACGCAGCATAATTTGTACCCCCATTTAGATATGTACACAAGTGATGTATCAAGATTCAAATACCGAGTAAATCAACCAAGAATGTATGGAACTAACAGACATATAAACACTTATACAGTATATGGGTCAATAATATCAACTAACATACATAAGCCATGCCGCTGTACTTTTTTTTGGCTACAACAACATCCTTTTTTAGCCAGCATCTTGGCCCTTTCCAATGTGTGCCACTTATGGTCCATCTATACTACTATTGCTGAATGCACATTCAGCCCGATTGGCATATTTGTAGGTCTGGCACAACAATCCAAATGAAATGTCTCCGAGTCTTATCAATTAATACAGACTTGTGCTCAAATAAAATTACAAACAAAAAACAATTATTACATGATCTCTAAAACAAATGGTTTGATTGATTACATGAACAGACAACACAAAGGTTATTCAACTATGGAAAGAACATTTCACCTATGATTTACCAAGTAGGAATTTAATTTCCTTTTTTCCTTCAGGACCTTAACAATCTGGTCAGTCTCAGCTTGCTTCGTTTTGAAATCCACCAAATATTTAATGGTTGTCTTGAGTATTGCTTGTGATTGTGCTGTTTGCTTCCTCAACGTGTCAACTTCATCTCTAAGTGCAGAAGCAGAATCTCTTTCTACCACTAGTTTAGCCTCTAGAGCATCAGCAGTTGGCAATTCATAATGCACAATTGGGCTGGTGCCACTGCTGTGTGATGATGCAACGTCCATGGGGACCTCGCTCTTTGATCTTGGGCTAACCTGTTTTGCTATTAAAGTTCCGATTGGATTCAGAAAAGTTGAAGTTAGCAAAACATCTCAACTGGGAGTTATAACAGCAAACCAGTTAAACAAACAAGGAATTAAAGAGTTTCAATTGGATGATGAAAAGTAGTTATTAACATCATTGTAACCCGCTGTTGCAGCAGCAAAGCAGTTAAACAAACAAGTAGATATTTAAGTTAAGGCAAACAGGTAATTCTTAACAGTAAGTATCAAACACATAGATAGGCGCAGTCTACAATATGATTAACAGGTTGTGCCATTATGTAATCAGTAGCAAACTAAATAAAGCCAAGCAACATAATTGAACAATTTCGTAATAAGTGGCTAACTAAATTCCGAGAAGCAGGTAACTGAACTTATGCTAGTTCTTTGTACAGGCACACTACAACTTCTTTTTCGCTTACAAGGTTGTACGAAGGAGGCCATGGCATCAATTGCTTGGATACGCAGTCCCAATACTTCTTTCTTCCCACACTGCATGGGTAAGTCGAATGGTTAATCTGGTAAGATGGTGCGTCCTTGATATGTTATATGAGGACGTGTAGTCAGACTAGTTGTAGCCAAACACATCACACTGGCTTTTATTGTATATTTCATGCGATTGCTTTTGGCATATCGAGATCTAAGCAATCTACAATAGGATGAAAAGACTGGCATCCTTCACATTATTGGCGAACTCGGTTCATAGAAACAAGAAATTCAACCATTCTGTGGGTAAATCAAAAGCGCCACTGGAATATTTTTCACTATCCAATCATACACGCAAAAGGGGCGACGCCACCATAGGGGCTCGTATGGGCGGCCGCCTCAGGTGGCTGGAAAGTGTGCACCTAGTTTGAGTCGTCTAGGTTGGCCCACGCTAGTTTTGTTCGTCCCAACGCACGAGCAGGAAATGTAAAAAATGAAGAAAAATGTTTCAATTTGGATGGGCCAATAACATAAGTGCAAGGCAGGCACTATAGCAGGCTCGCGGCCCAAACGAGCGCCTCCCATATCGATCGACACTAGGAAAAATCACAATTCATTCGCTCCAGCCTCTAGTCTGGTTCGCTCCTAACCTAGCCGCCGCTGGACAGACCGACACAGCACTTCCTCGCGCCCTCATTGGAGGGCGGTCGCCGGGCTTCAAGCGAACGGAAGGACAAGAAGATGAAGATCCAACCCTAGGTGTAGCCTGCGTGGGAGGCAGCGGCGGCAGCATGGGCATGGCATCGAGCTTGCACAAACGGACAGTCGCAGCTTGCAAGAGTAGCATGCGCAACGAGCAGGTACATCACATCCCTGATTATATCTAATTCAACTCTTCAATTTCTGGCCAATAGTTAAACCTAACGGTGTTGTAAAACTGCTTGTATGTAGGGAATCTATGAGAAAATGAAACCAATTTCTACTTATTTTATAACTCCCCCAATCAATACTGAACTGACTGAATCTGATGTATCTAATCAAGTTTCCGGTGCAAACATACAAGCTCATGTTGTTCTTGAGCCTGAAGTGTCTAATGAATAGACTGCTAATGAAGGATTTGATGCAAACATTTTACATGCTCCTGGTGATGAACATATAGTGTCTAATGAGGGATCTAATGCAAGCATTTTGCAAGATCATTGAAGGATTTAGTGTCTAATGATGATCTACTATGTTGAGAGAGACAGAGATTTGCAGGCATTGATGACAAGCAAATTATAGTGCATTTTCATAGCTTGAGGAAACGTCGAGGCCATCTACCAGAAAGTCCCCGTATCATGACAACATAGCATAAATACTTTTCTAATCTATTGTTTGGAACTATTGGCATACTTGTGCAGGATAGATATATTGATATACAGTTTGCGCACTGGTTATACATGCAATTACACTTCGATATTTTCAGCCAGAGAACGAATAATTCAAGCAGGTACAGACCATGTTTGTAGTCCTTGTACACCATGTTGCATTTTGTGTTTTTTGGTGCTTGCATCATTTAGTGTTTATAATTTGAACTACTTTGGATCATTAGCTGGTTTTCAAAGTGCATGTGGCTTCACATTTCTCAAGTTATGTTGATATCCGGAGTGCAAGTGCCTTCGTATTTTTTAAGTTAAATGTTCGCCCCTGGTAACTTGAATTCATGGATCAGCCACTGCACACAAATCATACACGAATGCCAGTACGAATTAAATGAAATGCAGGGACTTACGCTAGCTTGTTGTACAGGCTCACTGCAGCTCTGCTTGCGCTTGGGATGTTCCATGTACAAGTCCATGTTACCACTTGCTTGGATGTGTAGGCCTTGTGCTCCTCGCATCCCCCTCTGCATTTTTGACACGGCGAATGGTTGATCAAATAAGAGGAATCGACCTTGATGTTGTACCGGAGGACAGATACTTACAAGGTTATACGGGTGTGCAGGATGTGTGCCAGATCCCGTAGCGCCGTCATGCTTCGCTAAAATATGTATTTGCTTGTTTCAGATGATATCTCCAGAAGAAATAAGAGTTAAGGTCAGAGTTGCATAGGCGTGTAAGCTAAGAGAGCAGTGAAAGGATATCCAAACATCGTCAGAACAGTGCACAAGGGAGTGATGTGTGGATACCTAGTTTGGGCCGACGTTTGGGCATGCTCGCCTAGCTAGAGTGCGGGTCACTTCAGAGCCATTGAGGGTGATGTGCTGGCGTTGGCTGGCCGCGCACGGATGCAGATCTTGAGTGGCAGCGGAGCGCTACGATGCGGGGGACGAGACCGTTGGTGAAGCCCCAACGGCCTCGGGGGGCGGAGGTGCGACGATGTGCTCGGTGAAGTAGCCCCGGTGAGCTGGGAGATGGCGTCGGTGAAGCGCACCTGATGCGGTGGAACTCGGTGTCTGTGAGGCACGTCGATTGCGGTGGCCGACGTTGTCGGTGGACCACCCGGTGCGGTGGACGAGGGTGTAGATGAGGTAGCTCCGGTGCGGTGGTGAAGCGTGACCGTCGTCTTCGTCGTCGTTGTCCGGCACAGAGGCGGGGAACGGTGGGGAAAGAGATGAGACAAGGGGCGATTCGAGGGTTGGCGGTGAATTAGGGATTTGAGAAATCTGGGCGCGGAAGGGGACGATGGAGAAGAGAGATTTTGCAGGGCTGGAATTGGGGCCGCCAGATATTTCAATCCGAAACATGGAAGCGCGAACTTATATTGTCGTCATCCTTTTTTTGGGGGGGAGGGGGGTGGGTGGCTGGGTGCTACGCGTTCGTCCGACACAAGCGACCACCCCGACAGGACTATGCTTCGGTGCCTTAAGGCACCTGCCTTTGTGTCCATGACATATGGGCCCAACAGGTGGCTGGCCCACATGTCAGTGACCCAAAGGCAGTTGCCTTTAAGTTTCCAAAGCAGCGTCCACCCTGACACGACCCTGGTTTGCCTGGTGCACCTACATTTGAGAATGCAAACGAATCTTCTTTCATTTGCAAACGAATCTGTATGTATTACCATGCCCGTGTTTTCCTAGCAATAATTAGTCATTCAAAACGAGATACTCCATCCGTTCACTTTTGTAAGTCGTTTCAGACAACTTAAAATGAACTGTTTTGCACATTGTCTGAAATGTCTTCAAGGTCTTATAAAAGTGAATAGAGGGAGTACTATAAATTAATTAACGAGGATTTATTTGAAAAAAAATCGAAACGGTACCCACGCTAACGTGGATTAGAGTGTGTGTCACATGATTAGTTATTTGAATTAGAGTGTGTGTGTCACGTAGTTAGTTATTTGAATTAGAGTGTGTGTCACGTAGCGATCTCCAATTCTAATGTGGATTTCACATTTCACTGTATCCACGCTACTTTTTTAATACAAATTCATATGTATATGATGAACACCATGGTAGTGAGAAAACTTTTGGATGGATTCAAACATATGACCTACAAAATAGCACAACAAACTGAGTCAATGTCAACTTTTCAAAACTTAGTATGGCACGAATTCAAAATAATTACCCGTATGCCTGGTCCTCGGTTCAAATCTTACAATGTACACCGAATTGAAACATCAATATTATGTCTCGTACTATGTACATTCAAATGTTGTTTTTACCCCCCCCACACACAAACGCTACATACTTCCTGTATCGGTCAATCTTCCTCTCCTAACCACCTTAGGAAGCTATCGGTTTCCAACACACGTTCATTTTTCTCTCCATTTTTCGATCTCTAGGTCTCTCAACTACACAACCCCTTTTTCCACTCTGTTACCAAATGTATTTACCTCACACACCCTCCATTGCACCCCATTCCGAGCTCTCTCTCTCTCCCCCCTCTCCCTCTCACCTTCTCGCGCTAAATACATGCATTGCCTATCTAGCCCCCCAACCTCTCATGCATGCGCACGCACGCACGTTGTATATCTAGCTCACTCCCTCAAGATTGTCTCACTCTTTCTTCTGCATGGCGGGCCACACTCGCTCAATCTCTCTCTTTATCTGAGTCTCGTTAACCTTGTTTTCTTTCACACACAAATGATATATCTCCCTGTTCGGGCCTCGATCGACACTCTATACTCTCTCACGCAGATTGTCTATTTAGGTTAGTCCATCCAAGCCGCCACCACTCTTTCGACCTCATGGTGGGCCATGCTCACTCAATCTCTCTCTCTCTCTCTCTCTCTCTCTCCGTATGTCTCGATTGACCTCTCTCTTTCTCGGACAAAAATGATATATCACCATGTTTGAGCCCAATTCGACCTATTCACATTGTGTACTCTCTCACTCACATCGTCTATCTAGGTCACTCTCTCCAACCCGTCTCACTCTTTCGATCGCACGGTGACCCTATGTGATCGGTTGACCTTGCTTCCTCCCATGCACAAAATATATCTACACGTCTATGACTGGATCATCTCTCAAGCTCTATCTTACAGCCCTCACCCTTGCCAAAAAGCTCAATCGGACAATATCTCTCTAGAGCATATATATTTGTTCAATGAATGTCGGACCACACTCACTTTGTCTCTCTATCTATATGTCTCTCGATTGACCTCGCTTTCTCACACCGTATCTTCCATGCGTTGAAGCTACTACCTCTCCATCCCTCGCAAAGCCGGAGCTATTTACATTGCGAGGGGCACTCCAACCTTGGATTAATTTGTGTAGGCATTTATTCCGGTCGGTTTAGATTATATTTTCGTAGCATTCGGCCCACAACTACTCCAATCACCGTAGCGGGTAATTAAGCTACGGGGAGCACCTAATATGAGCACCGGTAAGGATGGCAATTTTATCCATGGACATGGATATCCGACCCGAATGGATAGGGTTTGGATATGCTTTTGTGTCCATGGACGGCGCCCAAACCCGACCCGATTGTTCGTGGGTAGGGCATGGATATAATTTTTTACCCATGGATATACCCAAACCCGAACCGATAGTATGACTTAATGGGAAAAAATCTGCCATCCCTGCCCCATGTTCACATGTCCCATGACAATTTTACACTTTTTTATCCAAAACATGCATAAGAAATCACACAATCCCCATCGTAGCTTTTATAAGTTGACAGTCAATCCCCTCTGTAACATACTCCAACACCTCTTCCCTTATTTTTATCTCCTTCTTAAATGACTCATCATTCTCATCTATTAGAAAAATACTAAATGATCTTAGGTTCTTACTGGATGTTGATTTACCATAAGTGAAGCCTAGCCTACTACGAGGTGAAGAATGGAAGAGTTTATGTTAATATTGTGTTAAGTTTTATTTATATGTCTCGAGAGGACCCAATGGATATCCAGTGGATATGGATATCCATCGGATTTGGACATGGACACAATTTTTCACCCATGGATTTTTTCATGGGCGGGCAAAGACAGTCTTCATGGATATGGATATGGATTTGATATTGTTCAACCCGATCCAAACCCGACCCATTGCCATCCTTAAGCACCGGGGAGCCGTTGGATCGAAGATGCAGTGGCACACACGTGGCCTGAATGTTTTATTTGCAAAAACACCTTTGGAGAGTTTGGAAATTGCGCATAATTACAAAGACTACTCCCAAGCCATTGGATCTCACTTCCAATGGTGTAAAAACTCGTATCACCATAGTATCTAAGCTGCGGGGTGGATGTGATATTCTATGCTGCTGTCATTTTTGTTCGTAAACCTCGAAAAAACGTGTAACTCGTGTCGTTACTTGTCTAACCGTGCAAAGTGTTTGTTCAAAAAAACCATCCTACACTGAAATATCGGAACAACACATGGGGGTCCCACTTGTCATTAATTAAAATAGACCTAAAACTAACAAATCTGAAAGACGAGATTCGAACTGGCAACCTGGACTACAAAGCGTAAGTCGATAGCCTGAAAAAACGAACGGTTGTTGGCTTTGTCCCATAACTTGATTTTATACAATACTTGCATTGAGTAGAGTAGAGGGAGTGCCTCGTCAACACGTGCATGTTCGTTATCTCACTTACTGGTGGGTCCCAGTTCTGCAATCTCAATCTCTCTTCTCTCCATCGTCTAACCTTTGTGCGAGCACACACGAAGAGCGGCGCTAGCTTGCCATGGTGTTATTACAACTAAAAAAACTTGGAAAATAGAAGAATCACCTAGAACAAGAGACGTTGTGTCTGGTCGAGACGGAGCTAACCACATCTATCCTCCGTGCCATGTTTGCATGATGAAGTTGTGTGGCTAGTGGGTTGTTTTCAACCGACTGGCTGGGTCCCGAGGTCGAACCATAGGTACTATGTCTGATACAATATATTTTTACACGCACATTTTTCCTCCGTGCCGAGACGTGGCACACCCTACCGCGCGGTTTCGGGGTCCTCCCGGGTGGTGCACGCATATATTCTTCCTGACGTGGGACGCCCTACCACGCGTTTTCTGGGTCCTCCTCGGTCGTAGCACCGAAGCAAGTAAATGAGTCGTCAAATCACGAAAGACCACCTTTCCCGCCGAGTACATCAATGAAGCACGGTGGCTAGCTAGTTGGGCTAGTTCGACCAATTAGCTAGGCCGCCGCCACATTTGTTTTTCACCCCTTTTTTATCTACTTGTCAGCAGGTAAATTTAAATATCCACCGCGGCGTTGCTCTGGTGTTTGGGTGCGGCAGGATTTTTAGTTTTTTGATTGACGAGAGCAGGCGCGACATGATTTTTAATTTTTTGATTGACGGGAGCAGGCGCGGCAGCAATTAGTCACGATGACTCCGCCTATACCCACTGCTCCCTGATGTGAGAAGTCATCAACTGGTGTTTTACCGTGGTGAAAACCAAAAGATTCCCCACTCCCTCCGCCTTCCCGTAGATTGCATTGCCTTTCAGCCATTTCGCCCCTTTTGCTTCCTCTCCCCATTGCTTCTACCTGGTGCCATGGCGGCGCAGCAGATCACGGAGTCCGAGGTGAGGCTCCTAACACAGGAGCTCCATGCCAAAGATGCGAAGCTCAGGTCCAAGGACGTGGAGCTTCGTGAGCTCAAGGAGGAGAGGAGTGCCATGTTCCTCCATTATGTGCGGGAGTTCACGGAGTTTCAAAAGCGGCAGGCGTCCACCACAAAGATGCTCGAGGTGTCAGCGGGGTTGCTGCAGAAAGCGGGAGATACGATAGGCCGTCAGGGGAGCCGGCTGGAGCGCGAGCGGGCCGATCGTGATGAGGTCCAGGATCGCCTCAGCCACTTGGTGAACCAAGTTGCCACACACGTGTTGCGGCTGCGCGATGCCTACTGTCATGCCAGCGCAACGATGCCGGCCGTCAGGCTAAACCCGTTCGACCACCCGGTCGACTTCAACGAGTTGTGGCTTCCTGACCTGGTCTCCTTCTTCACCTATATCTCCGAGGAGCTGAGCCGTCTCCGCACGATGGTGGGGGCTGAGATGGACAAGGAGGGGTTGCGGGCTGCCATCGCCGTTGCCGAGCGAATCCTTTCAGGGCTCCGTCACCGGAATCCATTCGTTCCATTGGACACCGTCTTTGACGAGCTGGCTCCCGTCGACCGGGAGCGGGCTCTGCGGGCGGTTGCACCCTGCATCACCAACGTCGTGCGCCTCGAGAAGCAGAGGGACTTCAGTGGTGTTTAGGCGCCCTCTGCATGGGCATGTCCATGTCTCGGCGCAACATGACCGTTGAATCAAACTCAGACGGTGCAGATCAGTCACTGTAGCACGAAAGTGTGTGGGTGTGTTTGGTTGCATTCTCATCTCAATATAGTTGTTTCCTCTTCGTGTATTTTTGTCAACCTACTAGTGTGGACTCATGCACGCTTCATGCACTCTGCCAAACACCCAAAAGTGGGTCGAGAAGGGAACTTTTGCTCCCATCCCGTGCACCCTTCATACACCTTGCCTAACACTATTCGTGCTTCATATGGTTCATGTTTCATGGAGTACTGTAGCACCGTACTCTCCGTGCGCTGTGGACCTAGTTCTGTTAACATTGATCTCACCATCCATTCTTGACCGGACAATCGAAAAAGCGGTACTATGTTACATATAGGAGTAGTTGACATGCGCACAACATCATTTGTTATCGTCATATCTTACTACACTAGCAACAAGATTGTGTAGTACTGACGTATGAACCACTGCACATGCCTAGTAGTAGGAGCACTGTGTATGTTCAAGTGGCTGCCGTGTTTCGGATTCCTCCGTCGTAAGAGTGGAAACGCTTGCTGTAATCATTTTTTTCTTCTGAAAAACAATGGACACGCTCTACCGTGCGGATCCTCCTCCAGCCATGCACTAAATTACTCACTTTCGCCGACGTGTGGGACAGCCAGCATCGGGTTCCACCAGCCATGCACTAAATTACTCCGTAGTAGAGTGACGGTAGACTACCCTGATAGAAGCGCCGCAGTAATGCCCAATGAGCCGTCAAATCACAAAACCCCCTCCTTTCCCACAGTAAGTTGAACGGATGAAGCAACCATCATTTCACTCTTCTCTCTCAGCTTCCTCTCTACCCAACCCTCGCTTCTGCCTCATCTTGTTCCTCATTTCTTCAAGAAGACCCCGACCTGATTCTGCCATTGTTCTTCTCTCCCAAAGAAGGAAAGGTGAGCGCATCAATGGTGTTGATTCTGGCCAAGGCTTGGTCTCGCAACCCCGAGACCGATCCTATAACTCCCTCTCTTTTCTTCTTTTGGGTTTGTGATTATGGTTTCTTTTCTTTTTTTTCTATTTGACAGTTTCTTGATGGACGCTGGAGCACCAGCTGAAGTGATGTCTATGGCTCCAGCCAAAACCATCGAGGCTCCTGATATGAAGAAGCGCAAGCACCCCGCCGAGACTACCGCAGACAAGCTCAAAGCCATCGCCCTGTCCAACCCCCCCTCCCCGGGATCCCTCATTAAGCAAGTCCAGGTAATATCTCTTCTTGACTATCTTTTTCTCAATCTTGATCGTGTTTTTCATCTAACACACAGTACTAGTACTAGTAGTACAACTTTCTAGGTGATCTTGCATGTGATTTTTGTGTGCCAAATGACGGTTCTAAATTCCTCTTTTGACCAAAACATGCAAGAGGTTGACACTGATTTCTTATAGATTACTTTCAACTACTCCCTCTGTCCCAAATTTCTTGTCTTAGATTTGTCTAGATACGGATGTATCTAATACTAAAATGTGACTTGATACATCTGTGTCTAGACAAATCTAAGACAATAATTTTGGGACGGAGGGAGTACTTTATGAACATCAATGCTACCTTTTAAGAGGGTATATTTGCCTCAGTAACTTGTGTTATGGATATTGCATGTAATCCCTCTGATCTCGTGCCTTTGAAGACATGTTCTAGTGTCTTTGTTCACTCATTTCTATGCGTATATGTAGTCATATATGGAGTATAATATCGAAAATCATCTTATATTTCTGAACAGAGGTAGTAATAAAATATGGTTTCTGTTTGAATTAGAACCAGGTCCGCGGTGGAGATGAAGTTCTCAAAGTCATGTCGTGTGAACTGGAAGACCTGATGATGAGTTCTACTGCTAAACTATCCACCTGCTGTGTCCTTGTCGCCACGTGTCCTGAACTAGTGTTTTCCGGTAGCATTGTTGTCAGGCATGTTCTCGAGGCTATACTTGACCACAACAATTTCCTAGTTGTGCCTTCGATTACGAAGGGTGTGGTTCTTGTAAAGCTTCCCAACAAATCTGATGCGGCCTGTCTTAATCATCATGTTTATGAGTGGAAAGACCACTCTGTTAGGTTCTCCAAGGTTGACAAGATGGTGATGGTGCATGTAGACATCTCACACGAAGTCCATGGCCTAGTCAGTTATGCGGGGTTCATCCCGTAGGTCGGTGGCAAAAAATAGTCTGCAGAGTTTAGTTAGTGCAACTTTGCTTGTCTGTAGTAAGTACTATTGTTCAGTACTTGATTTGTGTTTGTGAACCCTGTATTGTTTATTAGTACTGCCGCTTTTGGTGTGTGGTCAGTCCTGAGAACGGTCTATGTTAATGTCTGTCCACTCAATTCAGTCTGTATATTTTGAAGTATCCATATCATATTTTTTGTGAGGACGGTATATCAATTATGGTTACACTCCAATATCTGTATGCATTGCAGGGTTTATCGCACCCACCAGGATTTCCAGCCCCATGGATGTTCGGTCCATATGATTTGTCACGACCTTTGGACTGTCCTGCTTGTGGGAGTAGGCGGGGCCCCTGCATGCCACGCGTAGTTGGACGATCAATCTTCTGTTTAGTACTTCAACATAGTGATTTCCTGGTAAGGATTTAGTCGTGTCACATCAAGTAAATCTTATTGATTTAATGTCATGTTTTCTTTCTTTTCCTGCAATTTTACGATGCAGGTTTTTCCATGTGACATTCATCACAGAATAAACCGTTTGCTTTGCTCTACGATGGCTATTTCTTATGTCGTGTCAGTAACGAAGGCACTGTCCATAACTTATATTACTGGAAAAAAATTGGATCAGTCTGTTGTCTGAGTACAAGCTGAATCCCTATGATGAACTGTAGTTTGGTTTAACAAAATTGCCACAATTAGTCCTTCTCGTGTTTAAAAGAAATGAAGAAAAAAACTGGATCACGATCACGGATCCTAGTCAAGTTAGAAAGCTGATCATAGCAGACCAGACACGATCGCCGCTATCTCGCACAGATCAAGCACTGACAGTTTCTCTAGCACTGATAGTGGCAGCAACTTAGTCTGATCAAGCTGAGGATTGGACACCGACCACGTCAGCGGGTCAGTCTGATCTACCGGAGGATCGGGCATCGACACCGGCACCTGCTCTGACACCAGCACCAGCTCTACAAGGAGCACCATCTCCGGCAGCAGCAGGGGCTTCGGCACCTGCACCAACACTTGCACTTGCATCTGCTCCGGCCCGTGCAGTTGCACCGGCAACAGACTAGGCTGCAATTCGCACTTCATATACCAAAGTCCTTACAAAAACCGACATGTCCACCTTCTTGGTAAGCATTGGCCGCCCAAGTGCTTCATTCTTTTTTCTTTCCATGTTGTTTCACATGATTCACTGTGTTGATCTAATTGTTTGGGTATGTCTTCTTGTTTGCAAACAGAGAATTCCTAGAGCAATGAGGGAGTCGTTCAACAATCCAGGCGACCGCGGCCAAGTTTCTCTTATCATGCGCAGCCTTGGTGTGAATGAACCTGCTCAATATACCGTAAGTACAAAGGATGGTCGCATGATGATTGATGCTAAAGGATGGTCAAGGTTCAAATCTAAATCATATCTTACGGTAGGGGATGATGTCAAAATCGAACTTTCTCAGCAAGGAGAGCTGGTCCAAATCAACTTTGAAATTCTTTAGTAGCAGCACGCAACTGCCTAATTGATCTATCCTCCGAGAGATTTTGATGTAATAATCTGGCATGGTGAAACAAGTGTCCTATGTGTATAAGTAGTATGATAGTATTATTTATCACATGGTATATCGTTGATAGAATTGCAACTCTGATTGTTGGTTAGGAACTGTCGTTCGATTTCATTCCAACAGTTGCCGTAATTTATTCAATTTTGTGTATTCGCCTTGCGACATCATCTAACACCAGCGCCGTACCGATCGCTTGCAATATGAAAAGCGTTGAGGTAGAACACATGGGCCCCCAAACATGCAGGGTCGGCCTACAGCCCAAAGTCCAGAACCTGGTTTCGAGAAGCACTAGCTCAGTGCAGAAGTGGCGTCCTCCTCCTGTTGTGGGTTGGGCCAAGATGAATGTTGATGCTGCGTTATCTCGCAATGGTGAAAGGGAAGCCCTGACAGTTGTGAGACGGGATCATACAGGCTTCTTCCTTGGAGCATCGGCACTGGTGTGCGAAAGTGTTACTGATCCAGAGGTCCTAGAGGCAATGGCATGTTGCGAGGGGCTATCTCTGGCTCTTGACTTAAACCTGCAACAAGTTCAGATTAGCACCGATTGTTCAGCAACAGTCAAGCATATCAGAGAGGCATACTTGGGGCCCAACAAAGTTACTATGGACGAGATCAAGATGAAGAAGAATATGTTCCAAACCATGGAGATCATACATGAAAAACACGAGTGTAATATTGAAGCGCATGTGCTCGCAAAAGCTGCTACTTCTTTGCCCTGTGGACGCCATCTTTGGATCACAGGAACCCATGAAATTATTTGTATACCTATGACTGTTAATCTTCAATAAAGCAGCTTTTATCCCTCAAAAAAAATCTGAGTATTATATTCTCAGCTGAACCCCCATAATGCCCGTGCGTTGCAGAGGGAGTATATTTCTCGGCAAGGTGAGCCTGTGATATAAAAGATTTGTATATTTCTTTACAGAGGGAGTATCTCTCTGTCAAAAAATATATTTATGTGTAACTAGTTACTCCTGTCTTTCTACTTCCTTTTGCTGATATGTGAGGCAACCGGCAATGGGGTCCACGTGCCATATGCACAAATTAGAGTGCACAACTTCACGGTAGACACACCCCGGTCGTAGCGCCGCAGTAATGCCCAATGAGCCGTCAAATCACAACCCCCTTTTCCAGCTTTAGCAGTAAGCTGGACGGACGAAGCAGCAATATTTCACTGGGCCTGAATCCCCTTCTCCCTTGTCTGCTTGTTCAGAGAAAACCCCCTCTCGGCGATTGCATAGGGTTTTCTCATGGACAACCAGGTACGAATTATTCATCCATCCCCGATAAACCCAAGTCCCTTGGTCGCAGGTAATCCTAGGATGGCAGCCGCCGCACGTCGTTGATGCATTTTTTTCCTACTGAATCTAGTGTGTTTCATTTGCAGTGCCCGAAGTGTGAGTACCCTACAGGTTTCTGCGCCCTCGGCGAGACGACACACTTGTCCCTTCTCATCCTAACACATCATTTTGAAACGCGTACAGTATGTTCCTAGAATCCTCTTTTCTATCTAGGAGGGTGGGGTTTTTTTTGAACATGCTGTGTTCTCATACTATTTTTCCTGCAGTGTATTATTTTCTCTGCCAGAACACATGTACTCAAGATGCTCGGCCTTGCCATAACTAAATACACTAGTTTAATGGTCACAGTGAAGACAAGCCATGGATATAAGTTCCGAGTTGGGTTGATGAACCAAGAAGATCGCTGCTTTTTTATGGCCGAACTTGGATAAACTTTCTCAAGTGTTACAGACTGAAAGTTGGTGCACGAATGTTGATGGAAATAGTAGAACCTGGTCTCATCTTCACTGTGATCTTCCACCCCGACGTTGTTCCAATTGTTCATCCATGTTAGTTTTGTATCTGGTTCTTGCTTGTTGCCTCGATTACTTCTTAATCCACCTATTCTGTCTAACTAATCACAATTTAACTTTAGAAGTAGCAACGAATCTCTCACGAAGATGCTACTTCTAACTAATATTTTCTTATAATTGGTGGCACGTGTAGGTTTTTCAGAGTTAAGCAGTCTGCTCATTTGTTACTCTGTAATAACTCGGCTATTAGGCACTAAAGTTGACTGGATCGACATCCACAAGTTCCTACACTTTATTGATCGTCTTGAGGTCCTTGTGGGGCGTTTCAATGGTGGAAGGCCACGTGGGATATGTGTGCCACTTCTGCACTCGTTGAACAGGTCCAACTGTGTCGAGAAACTTATGGTACGAGTTGTTTTCTGTTATATATGTTGTTCATAAACTATTGCTTGTACACAGTTTTACAGCTGTGATCTTCTTGAAATAGGAACTGCCGAGTTCTATTGTTCCTATACAGATGCCTGACCATGGTCGGGTCAGACTTGCGCTTGGTCACAACATGATGTTTATGTCGACCTACTCAATTCCCCTTGGAGGTGAAAAGATACTTATTCATGGGTGGTCTCAAATAATGAAGGCCCATCCATCTTGGAGAATAGGACAGAAGATTATGTTCATGCTTTTCCATGGCTCTAAAGCGAATATCCCGTTTAGTGACCACATTGCGAGATGAAGCCACTTTCAGAAGGTTGTGGATGCGCGGGGTGGCGCCTGAGCCTTGTCCTGGGGCTTGGAGGCCTCACCCTTGGTTAACTGTAGGCAAAGTAGCACTGTTCTAGGTGTGCTTTGTACGGTTGAACCTGTATAAGTACTCATACCGCTTTCAGCTTTGGTTGTTAAGTGCCCCTACTGGTTTCAGTTAAGGTTGTTAAGTACTCCTGCTGCTTTTACAGTCTGTCTTGTTTCTTCAGTCCTGTCTTCCTCCAGCCGCCAAAACCAAACCAGTGCCAGCGGGGCCGCCTGCTTCCGCCTCCCACGGCTGGTTGCGCCTCAGCGAATGCATCGCCACCCCACCGTCTCCTAAATCGTTAACGCCGATGTCCTCCGTGCGCTTTTGTCCGCTCGCCGTGGCGCCGCCCTCTCGCGTTGTCAACATGGTCAACAAACAACAGGAATCGGCAGAAGTACGCAGAGAGGATGATAGTAGGGGCCCACCACGTCAGCGTATGGAAAAATAAAATGCTTCCTCCTAGTGTTTTCCTGACATCTGGGACCCACGACATTGTGAGCGTATATAGTCAATAGACAAGAGAACAACACAAGATCGGCTGACACCTGGGACGTAGCTACTCGAGCAGTATTTTTTTGTTTGGTATTATTGAGATGGAGCAGGGTTTGAACTAGGCTGTGGCCCGTCTAGCCCAGGCTTATATTTTATGTTCACCATGTGACCAGCCCATCTATTTTTTCTTTGTGAAAATGAGCCCAGTTTATTTTTCTCTGAAGAATACCCAATCTAGGCCTACTTATTTTTCCATGCCCTGATGGGCTGCAACTCTTTCAAGACGCATGCAAATCTTGAAAGTAATATGAAATGGGTTGTAAATATAAAAACATATGACAAATTGGAAATTACTTTATAATTTCTGAATTTTATTACATTTTCAGATTCCTATTTCACTGGGCATTAACCTAATTTAAATATATCTTCAAAGTACTTTAAATCTGGATGGACATTTCGGTATTAAAAATTGTTTGGAACCCACAGAAATATGCAAAATTGGCCCTGGCTAACCAAAAAAAACAACTGCAATAAATTGCATAAGAAGTTGCCATGAGCTATATATAAATTATTAAAAAAAGAGGGAGTGGTCTGACTTGTGGGCCTGTTTAGTTGACGCGTATGCAAGATTTTTTTAATTATTATATACGTCAACAAATGATTCTAGCAGACGTAACCGTTGGATGTCAATCCAACAGCCATCGTGTTTCTTCAATCTCTGATCTTCTTGCTCCAGCCGCCAAAGCAGCGCCGGCGGGACCGCCTACTCCCACCTCCCGTGGCCGGCTGTCCTGCCGCGCAGGCCTCAGGGCCCCCTACTACTCCCGCCGCTAGCTAGGGCATCCCTCTACTCACCCACACCCCCTGTTATTCCGAGGCGACGGCAGCCTCACACCGTAGCCGAACCGGTGAACGCTCGTACTCGTCTCTGCGTGGGCATCCATTGCCGCGTCATCCCCGGCTCCGTGTCGTCCCCTTCCTATGCCTCGTCGTCGTCCACCGCCGTGGTGCTCTCGGCGTGGCGTGGTGAATGTGGTCAACGACCGACTTCCATCGGAAGAGTACTGTACGTGGAGAGGCTGGCAGCTGGGTCCACGGTAGCCGAAAGGAAGTGCCTCCTTATAATGCGGAAAATAATTATTCCTCCACCTGACAGTGGGGACGCACCGGATGGGCCACCAGTATTTTGCCAAAAAAATCATTTCCCCCTGACTGCTGGGACCCACCAAACGGGCCACCGTATTTCACGAAAAAAACGTTCCCCCCGCTGTTAGCTCGGACCCACCAGAAGTGCCTTGATACGTCTCCGTCGTATCTATAATTTTTGATTGTTCCATGCCAATATTATTCAACTTTCATACACTTTTTGGCAACTTTTTATATTATTTTGGGACTAACATATTGATCCAGTGCCCAGTGCCAGTTCCTGTCTGTTGCATGTTTTTGGTTTCGCAGAATATCCATATCAAACGGAGTCCAAATGGGATAAAAACGGATGGAGCTTATTTTTGGAAAATATGGAAAATTCGGAAGGAAAATCAACGCGAACAAGTGCCCGAGGTGGTCACGAGGCAGGGGGCGTGCCCCGTACCCTCGTGAGCCCACCGTAAGGCGGTTGACGCTCTTCTTTTGCCGCAATAAAGCTAATATTCAAAAAAAAAATCACGGCGAAGGTTTCAGGCCAATCGGAGTTACGGATCTCCATATATATACGAAACGGTGAAACAGAGCCAGAAGGGAACGCAGAACCAGAGAGGAACAGAGAGATAGATCCAATCTGGGAGGGGCTCTCGCCCCTCCCATGCCATGGAGGCCAAGGACCAGAGGGGAAACCCTTCTCCCATCTAGGGAGGAGGTCAAGGAAGAAGAGGAAGAAGGGGGCCCCTCTCCCCCTCTCCTCCGGTGGCGCCGGAACACCGCCGTGGCCATCATCATCATCACCGCGATCTTCACCAACACCTCCGCCATCTTCACTAACATCTCCATCACCTTCCCCCCTCTATCTACAGCGGTCCACTCTCCCGCAACCCGCTGTACCCTCTACTTGAACATGGTGCTTTATGCTTCATATTATTATCCAATGATGTGTTGCCATCCTATGATGTCTGAGTAGATTTTCGTTGTCCTATCGGTGGTTGATGAATTGCTATGATTGATTTAATTTGCTTGTGGTTATGTTGCTATCCTTTGTTCCCCATCATATGAGCGCGCGCGTGGATCACACCATAGGGTTAGTTGTATGTTGATAGGACTATGTATTGGAGGGCAAGAGTGACAGAAGCTTCAACCTAGCATAGAAATTGATGCATACGGGATTGAAGGGGGACCAATATATCTTAATGCTATGGTTGGGTTTTACCTTAATGAACATTAGTAGTTGCGGATGCTTCTTAATAGTTCCAATCATAAGTGCATAGAATTCCAAGTAAGGGATGACATGCTAGCAGTGGCCTCTCCCACATAATACTTGCTATCGATCTAGTAAAGTAGTCAATTGCTTAGGGGCAATTTCGCAACTCCTACCACCACTTTTCCACACTCGCTATATTTACTTTAGCTACTTCTTTACCTTAACAGCCCCTAGTTTTATTTTCGTGCTCTTTACTTTCTTGCAAGCCTTTCCGAAAACACCTACAAAGTACTTCTAGTTTCATACTTGTTCTAGGTAAAGCGAACGTCTAGCGTGCGTAGAGTTGTATCGGTGGTCAATAGAACTTGAGGGAATATTTGTTCTACCTTTATCTCCTTGTTGGGTCCGACACTCTTACTTATCGAAAACTGTTGCGATCCCCTATACTTGTGGCTTATCAAGACCTTTTTCTGGCGTCGTTGCCGGGGAGCAATAGCGTGGTGTGAATATTCTCGTGTGTGCTTGTTTTCTTTATCACTAAGTAATTTTTATTTGCTGTTCTTAGTTGTTTTCTATCTTTAGTTATGGGTAGGAAACGCAAAATACGAAAAAAAATTAGTTGTACCTACTGAACCAATGGTTGAAGAACCAATCAAAATCTATCACACTGCTGAAGCTTATTACTTGGATCATCTTCGGTCCCAATGTGCTCGTGCTGAAATCCCAACTAGGTTAGTTGAGGGAAAATCTTTACATGAGCATGCTTGTTATGTGCGACACCGTATATCTGAAAAAGGGAAATTATTATGGAGTCAAATTCAACGTTTGCAATGCTATGCTTGGAATTTATGTGAATTATATGATTTTACTTGTTGTTCTGAAAACCCTAAGAAACACCTTCCCTACCAATGTTAGTTTATTGATAATGGAATCTTATCTTCTTATGCTAAAGGTGTTTATAGTTACTATGATGTTCAACAAATTGAAGAATTTGTTGCTCTTGAGGGTGCTTATGAAATTGCTTCTTTGATTGAAAAGTATGATGCTACTTTTCACAAATCTGAAAATTTTGCTATAATATTGCTATGATAATTATGCTTCTAATACCTATGTTAAAAAATATATTGAGGAATACTCCACTGTCCAAGAAGAGACCAATATTTTGCAGGAGTCTATGGAAGAAGAAATTGATGACACTGTGAGCTCATTGGATGAAAAAGATGAGGAGGAGAGCGAAGAACAAAAGGAGGAAGAGCGTATTGATCACCCATGCCCACCTTCTAATGAGAGTAACTCTTCAAATCATACATTGTTTAATTCCCCTTCGTGCTTACCGAAGGATGATTCCTATGATGACTGTTATGATCCCTATGATTCTTTTGAAATATCCCTTTTTGATGATGCTTGCTATGCTTATGGCCAAGATGCCAATATGAATTATGCTTATGGAGATGAACTTGCTATAGTTCCTTATGTTAAACATGAAATTGTTGCTATTGCACCCACACATGATAGTCCTATTATCTTTTTGAATTCTCCAAACTACACTATATTGGAGAAGTTTGCTCTTATGAAGGAATATATTGATGGGTTGCCTTTTACCGTTGCACATGATGATTTTGATGAATATAATATGCATGTGCTTTCTGCTCCTACTTGCAATTATTATGAGAAAGGAACTATATCTCCACCTCTCTATGTTTCCAATACGATAAAATTGCAAGAAACTGTTTATACTATGCATTGGCCTTTACTAGGTGTGCATGAATTGTTCTTTTATGACATGCCGATGCATAGGAAGAGAGTTAGACTTCGTCATTGCTTGACATATGTTGCTTTGTGCTCACTACTAAATTACAAATCATTGTTAATTAAAATTGGCTTTGAGATACCTTGGGCTCCGGGTGGATTCACTACTTGAGCACTATATGCCTAGCTTAATGGCTTTAAAGAAAGCGCTGCTAGGGAGACAACCCGGAAGTTTTAGAGAGTCATTTATTTCTGTTGAGTGCTTTCATATAGTTTAAAAACAACAAAAATAAAGAGGGGAACCCAAAACTTTTCAAAGAGGAAAGTGAAAGCGAGAAAGACAAGCATTGTTGAAGTGGGAGAGCTCCTTGAACTTTGTTCATGCTCACGGCAACTTTCTGAATCTTGATTACAGAAACTTTTCAACAAAAATAATTACCCTCTTGTACAATTCCATTGTATTATAAAAATAATGTGCCAAGGTTTGCCTTTAGGATGTTTACATTTGCTTGATGGTTTGTATGGTGCAGGACAGAAACTTTGGCTGTAGTGCGCGATTTTACATTTTTAGCTGGAACGTCAAATGATTCTGATTCTTTCTGCACTATCTTTCTGTACAAATTGTTTATTTTTCCTAATTTTGGTAGAATTTTTCAAGTATCAGAAGTATGGTGAATGTTCAGATTATTACAGACTGTTCTGTTTCAGACAGATTCTGTTTTTGATGCATAGTTTGCTTGTTTTGATGAAACTATCAATTTATATTAGTGGATTAAGCCATGAAAAAGTTATATTACAGTAGACACAATGCAAAAACAAAATATTAATTGGTTTTCAACAGTACTTATAGTGGTGATTTGCTTTATTTATACTAACGGATCTTACCGAGTTTTCTGTTGAAGTTTTGTGTGGATGAAGTGTTCGATGATCGAGAAGGTTTCAATGTGAGAAGAAGGAAGAGAGGAAAGAGCTCAAGCTTGGGGATGCCCGAGGCACCCCAAGTAAATATTCAAGGAGACTCAAGCATCTAAGCTTGGGGATGCTGGGAAGGCATCCCCTCTTTCTTCAACAAATATCGGTATGTTTTCAGATTCGTTTCGTTCATGCGATATGTGCAATCTTGGAGCGTCTTTTGCATTTAGGTTTTCATTTTTATTTTATGCACCATGCTGGTATGATATGGTCCTTGGTTAATTTATAGGATGATCATTGCACTTCACTTATATCTTTTGAGTATGGCTTTATAGAATGCTTCATGTGCTTCACTTATATCATTTGAAGTTTGGATTGCCTGTTTTTCTTCACTTAGACAACCGCCATTTGTAGAATGCTCCTTTGCTTCACTTATATTTGTTAGAGCGTGGGCATATCTTTTGTAGAAAGAATTAAACTCTCTTGCTTCACTTATATCTATTTAGAGAGAGGACAGGAACTGGTCATTCACATGGTTAGTCATAAAATCCTACATAAAACTTGTAGATCAGTGAATATGATATGTTTGATTCCTTGCAATAGTCTTGCAATATAAAGATGGTGATATTAGAGTCATGCTAGTGGGTAGTTGTGGATTGTAGAAATACTTGTGTTGAGGTTTTTGATTCCCGTAGCATGCACGTATGGTGAACCGTTATGTAACGAAGTTGGAGCATGATTTATTTATTGATTGTCTTCCTTATGAGTGGCGGTCGGGGACGAGTGATGGTCTTTTCCTACCAATCTATCCCCCTAGGAGCATGCGTGTAGTACTTTGTTTCGATGAATAATATATTTTTTCAATAAGTATGTGACTTCTTTATGACTAATATTGAGTCCATGGATTATACAGACTCTCACCCTTCCATCATTGCTAGCCTCTTCGGTACCGCCATTGCCCTTTCTCACCTCGAGAGTTGGTGCAAACTTCGCCGGTGCATCCAAACCCCGTGATACGATACAGTCTGTCACACATAAGCCTCATTATATCTTCCTCAAAACAGCCACCATACCTACCTATTATGCCATTTCCATAGCCATTCTGAGATATATTGCCATGCAACTTCCATCATCATCATATACATGACTTGAGCATTCATTGTCATATTGCTTTGCATGATCGTAAGATAGCTAGCATGATGTTTTCATGGCTTGTCCATTTTTTGATGTCATTGCTACGCTAGATCATTGCACATCCCGGTACACCGCCGGATGCATTCATATAGAGTCATATCTTTGTTCTAGATATCGAGTTGTAATATTTGAGTTGTAAGTAAATAGAAGTGTGACGATCATCATTATTAGAGCATTGCCCCAGTGAGGAAAGGATGATGGAGACTATGATTCCCCCATAATTCGGGATGAGACTCCGGACTTTACAAAAGAATAAAAGAGGCCAAAGAAGCCCAAATAAAAAAAGAGGCCAAAGAAGCCCAAATAAAAAAAGAGGCCAAAGAAGCCCACCAAAAAAATAAAAAAAATAAAAAAATAAAAAAATGAGAGAAAAAGAGAGAAGGGGCAGTGCTACTATCCTTTTCCACACTTGTGCTTCAAAGTAGCACCATGTTCTTCATATAGAGAGTCTCTTGAGTTATCACTTTCATATACTAGTGGGAATTTTCATTGTAGAACTTGGCTTGTATATTCCGATGATGGGCTTCCTCAAATGCCCGAGGTCTTCATGAGCAAGCAAGTTGGATGCACACCCACTTAGTTTCAGTTAGAGCTTTCATACACTTATAGCTCTAGTGCATCCGTTGCATGGCAATCCCTACTCACTCACATTGATATCTATTGATGGGCATCTCCATAGCCCGTTGATATGCCTAGTTGATGTGAGACTATCTTCTCCTTTTTGTCTCCTCCACCATCATATTCTATTCCACCTATAGTGCTATGTACATGGCTCACGCTCATGTATTGCGTGAAAGTTGAAAAGGTTTGAGAACGTCAAAAGTATGAAACAATTGCTTGGCTTGTCATCGGGGTTGTGCATGATTTGAATATTTTGTGTGGTGAAGATGGAGCATAGCCAGACTATATGATTTTGTAGGGATAACTTTCTTTGGCCATGTTATTTTGAAAATACATGATTGCTTTATTAGTATGCCTGAAGTATTATTGTCTTAATGTCAAAGGATAGACTATTGCTTTGAATCACTCGTGTCTTAATATTCATGCCATGATTAGACATATGATCAAGATTATGCTAGGTAGCATTCCACATCAAAAATTATCTTTTTTATCATTTACCTACTCGAGGACGAGCAGGAATTAAGCTTGGGGATGCTGATACGTCTCCGTCGTATCTATAATTGTTGATTGTTCCATGCTAATATTATTCAACTTTCATATACTTTTTGGCAACTTTTTATATTATTTTTGGGACTAACATATTGATCCAGTGCCCAGTGCCAGTTCCTGTCTGTTGCATGTTTTTGGTTTCATAGAATATCCATATCAAACGGAGTCCAAACGGGATAAAAACGGACGGAGCTTATTTTTGGAAAATATGGAAAATTCGGAAGGAAAATCAACGCGAACCAGTGTCCGAGGTGGTCACGAGGCAGGGGGCGCGCGCCCTAGGGGGGGCGCGCCCCCTACCCTCGTGAGCCCACCGTAAGGCAGTTGACGCTCTTCTTTTGCCGCAAGAAAGCTAATACTCGAAAAAAAATCACGGCGAAGGTTTCAGGCCAATCGGAGTTACGGATCTCCATATATATACGAAACGGTGAAACAGAGCCAGAAGGGAACGCAGAACCAGAGAGAAACAGAGAGATAGATCCAATCTGGGAGGGGCTCTCGCCCCTCCCATGCCATGGAGGCCAAGGACCAGAGGGGAAACCCTTCTCCCATCTAGGGAGGAGGTCCAGGAAGAAGAGGAAGAAGGGGGGCCCTCTCCCCCTCTCCTCCGGTGGCGCAGGAACGCCGCCGTGGCCATCATCATCATCACCGCGATCTTCACCAACACCTCCGCCATCTTCACCAAACTCTCCATCACCTTCCCCCCTCTATCTATAGTGGTCCACTCTCCCGCAACCCGCTGTACCCTCTACTTGAACATGGTGCTTTATGCTTCATATTATTATCCAATGATGTGTTGCCATCCTATGATGTCTGAGTAGATTTTCCTTGTCCTATCGGTGGTTGATGAATTGATATGATTGATTTAATTTGCTTGCGGTTATGTTGCTGTCCTTTGTTGCCCATCATATGAGCGCGCACGTGGATCACACCATAGGGTTAGTTGTATGTTGATAGGACTGTGTATTGGAGGGCAAGAGTGACAGAAGCTTCAACCTAGCATAGAAATTGATGCATACGGGATTGAAGGGGGACCAATATATCTTAATGCTATGGTTGGGTTTTACCTTAATGAACATTAGTAGTTGCGGATGCTTGCTAATAGTTCCAATCATAAGTGCATAGAATTCCAAGTAAGGGATGACATGCTAGCAGTGGCCTCTCCCACATAATACTTGCTATTGGTCTAGTAAAGTAGTCAATTGCTTAGGGGCAATTTCGCAACTCCTACCACCACTTTTCCACACTCGCTATATTTACTTTAGATACTTATTTACCTTTACAGCCCCTAGTTTTATTTTCGTGCTCTTTACTTTCTTGCAAGCCTTTCCGAAAACACCTACAAAGTACTTCTAGTTTCATACTTCTTCTAGGTAAAGCGAACGTCTAGCGTGCGTAGAGTTGTATTGGTGGTCGATAGAACTTGAGGGAATATTTGTTCTACCTTTAGCTCCTCGTTGGGTTTGACACTCTTACTTATCAAAAACTGTTGCGATCCCCTATACTTGTGGGTTATCATGCCTCCTTATTACGCACAAAAAAATGAATACTCCCCCGGCTAGCTGGGACCCACCTTGGTGGGAGGCTGACTTGTGGGCCTACTAAGTTGACGGGGACGAAGGGCTTTGTCAACTTAGTTAATATGAACGATTCTAGCTCCATTGACCGTACGATGTCCATCCAACGGCCGTAGTGCTTCTTCAACCTCTAGTCTTCTTGCTCTAGCCGCCCAAAGCAGCGCTGGTCGTGTCGCATGCTCCTGCCTCCTGTGGCCGGCTGTCCTGCCGCGGAGGCCTCACCGCCCCCTACTATTCCCACCGCTGGCTAGGCCCTGCGGCGATGGCAGCCTCACACAGCAGCCGAACCAGTGAACCCTCGTACTCCTCTCCACGCGGGCTTCCACTGCCGCGTCTTCCCCGGCTCTGCGTCGTCCCCTTCCTAGGCCTCGCCGTCGTCCACCGCCGTGGTGCTCTCGGCGCAGCGTGGTCAATGTGGTCAACGACCGACTTCCATCGGAAGAGTACTGTGCGTGGAGACGCTGACAGCTGGGTCCACGGCCGCAGCAAGGAAGTGCCTCCTTATTAGGCGCAAAATAAATATTTCTCCACCTGACAGCGGGGACCCACCGGACGGGCCACAGTATTTCGCGAAAAAATGTTTGCCCCTGACTGCTGGGACCCACCAGCTACATCTTGCATGCAAGGAAGTGCCTGACAGTCGGGACCCACCTGGTCGAAGCGTACGTAGCATTGTCATTCTGGTCGCGAACGTGTACGTACATATATACCGGTCGATGTAGAGGCGCACACCTGTCATAGTAGAGGCGCGCACGTAGCATGTAGACGTACCTACAGCGGCCAGGGTGCAAGAAAGAAAATACGGCCTGGCATACTGCAGAACGCAGAACGGAGGAAATGGCCTTGTGTTCGACCGACCACGTTCGAAACGGGATCCTGTTGATCGGGAGGGGTCTGGCGTACCGCAAAACGGAGGAAACGTACCTCCTACGGTCGAAACGGGGGTCCTGTTCATCAGGAGGGGTGTGGCGTACCGCAAAACGGAGGAAACGGACTTGTGTTGGAGCGCTACGGTCGAAACGGGGGTCCTGTTCATCGGGAGGGGTGTGGCGTACCGCAAAATGGGAATCCACGGGATACTGTTCATCTCCACCGTCGACCCCCTCCAGCCTCCACGAGCTAATGTCCATCCAACGTCGACCTCCTCCAGCCTCCACCTGGGACTGTTCATCCACGGGCTCCTATTCATCCAGCCTCCACCACGCGCTACTCCACCGGCTATTGTTCAACCAGCCCTCTCCACGGGCTCCTGTTCAACCACCCCTCCACGGGCTACTGTTCATCCTGCCCTCCACCATCTACTGTTCATCCAGCCCTCCACGGGGTGGTCCTGTTCATCCAGCCCTCCACGGGGTCTTGTTCATCCAGCCCCAACCGGCTCGATCGATCGGGGTCCTGTTCATCCAGAGGTAACACCACGGGGTCCTGTTTATCCACCCCCACCGGGAACTGTTCATCCAACATCCCCCCCCCGCAACACTCACTGTTCATCCAGAGGCAGCATCGATCGGCTTCAGTTAGCAGCAGTAGCGAAGGAATCGCTCGATCGGGTTCAGTTAACAGCCATCGATCAATCGCTCGGGTTCAGTAACGTGTAGCCTGCAGTGCAATCACTCGGGTTTAGTTAGAGCCCAACGCCTCGCTCGGGTTCAGTTAGAGCCAATGCCTCGCACACACGCGCGTACGTGTACGAGAGAAGCGCGCATCACTCGGCCCCCGACCTCCCACCATAACCGGGAACTCCCCGAAATTTTCCTCCCCCTCGCTTCTACCACGGTTTTTTCCATCATGGACGGCCCAAAGAATGTCATGTAGCTGCGTCTCCGGCCCACCCAGGATGAAAAGCCCATTTTCTGTCATGATTTTTTGTCATAGAAGTAGGAGCCCACCACATCTATGATGATACCGGGTTTTGTCACAATTATCATCATAGAAGTGTCATATGTATGATAGAAACAATTTTCGTTCGGCCCAAAATGTCACGGGTGTGTCTTTTTTTGTAGTGCATAGGGTCTATTATGTATGCCATGCTGTGTACCAGACCTGATGTAAACCTTTCAATAAGTTTGGTAGGAAGGTACCAAAGTAATCCCGGCATGGAACACTGGACAGCGGTCAAGAATATCCTAAAGTACCTGAAAAGGACTAAGGATATGTTTCTCATTTATGGAGGTGACGAAGAGCTCATCGTAAAGGGTTACGTCGATGCTATTTTCGACACAGATCTGGATGACTCCAAGTCACAAACCGGATACGTGTATATTTTGAATGGTGGGGTAGTCAGCTGGTGCAGTTGCAAGCAAAGCGTCGTGGCGGGATCTACATGTGAAGCGGAGTACATGGCAGCCGCGGAGGCAGCACATGAAGCAATCTGGATGAAGGAGTTCATTACTGACCTAGGAGTTATTCCCAATGCGTCGGGCCTGATGACTCTCTTCTGTGACAACACTAGAGCCATTGCCCTTGCCAAGGAGCCTAGATTTCACAAGAAGACCAGGCATATCAAGCGTCACTTCAACTCCATTCATGAAAATGTTCAAAATGGAGACATAGATATTTGTAAAGTGCATATGGACCTGAATGTCGCAGATCCGTTGACCAAACCTCTTCCACGAACAAAACATGATCAACACCAGAACTCTATGGGTGTTCGATTCATCAAAATGTACCTAGATTATTGACTCTAGTGCAAGTGGGAGACTGTTGGAAATATGCCCTAGAGGCAATAATAAAATGGTTATTATTATATTTCCTTGTTCATGGTAATTGTCTATTGTTCATGCTATAATTGTGTTATCCGAAAATCGTAATACATGTGTGAATACATAGACCACAACATGTCCCTAGTAAGCCTCTAGTTGACTAGCTCGTTGATCAATAGATGGTTACGGTTTCTTGACCATGGGCATTGGATGTCATTGATAACGGGATAACATCGTTAGGAGAATGATGTGCTGGACAAGACCCAATCCTAAGCATAGCGTAAGATCGTGTAGTTTGTCCGCTAAAGCTTTTCTAATGTCAAGTATCTTTTCCTTAGACCATGAGATTGTGCAACTCCCGGATACCATAGGAATGCTTTGGGTGTGTCAAACGTCACAACGTAACTGGGTGGCTATAAAGGTGCACTACGGGTATCTCCGAAAGTATCTGTTGGGTTGGCACGAATCGAGACTGGGATTTGTCACTCCGTATAACGGAGAGGTATCTCTAGGCCCACTCAGTAAGACATCATCGTAATGAGCTCAATGTGACTAAGGGGTTGGTCACGGGATGATGTGTTACAGAACGAGTAAAGTGACTTGCCGGTAACGAGATTGAACGAGGTATTGGGATACCGACGATCGAATCTCGGGCAAGTAACATACCGATTGGCGAAGGGAATTGTATACGGGATTGATTGAATCCTCGACATCGTGGTTCATCCGATGAGATCATCGTGGAACATGTGGGAGCCAAGATGGGTATCCAGATCCCGCTGTTGGTTATTGGCTGGAGAGATGTCTCGGTCATGTCTGCATGATTCCCGAACCCGTAGGGTCTACACACTTAAGGTTCGATGACACTAGGGTTATAGGGAAAGTTTGTACGTGGGTAGCGAATGTTGTTTGGAGTCCCGGATGAGATCTCGGATGTAACGAGGAGTTCCCGAAAGGTCCATAGACAAAGATTTATATATGGGAAGTCCTTATTCGGTCACCGGAAGTGTTCGAGGGTTTATCGGTATTGTACCAGGACCATCGAAAGGGTTCCGGGGGTCCACCGGGAGGGTCCACCTGCCTCGGAGGGCCCTATGGGCTGAAAATGCTGGGGGAACCAGCCCCTAGATGGGCTGGGCGCAAAACCCCATAGGGCCCATGCGCCTAGGGTTTGGGGGAACCCTAAAAGGGGGCGCCTCCTTGGCTTGGGAGGTAAGCCTTCCCCCCTTCGCGGCCGCCCCCCTCTAGATCCATCTGGAGGGGGCCAGCCCCCCTCTCCCTTGCCCCTATAAATAGAGGGGAGGTGGGAGGGCAGCCGCACCACATCCAAGGCGCGGCTCTCCCCCTCCCCAACACTTCCTCCTCCTCCTCCTGCGACGCTTGGTGAAGCCCTGCCAGAGTACCACGCTGCTCCAACACCACCACGCCGTCGTGCTGCTGCTGGACGGAGTCTTCCCCAACGTCTCCCTCTCTCCTTGCTGGATCAAGGCATGGGAGACGTCACCGGGCTGCACGTGTGTTGAACGCGGAGGCGTCGTTGTTCAGCTCTTGGATCGGAATCTACCGCGATCTGAATCGCCACGAGTACGACTCCCTCATCCGCGTTCTTGTAATGCTTCCGTGTCGCGATCTTCAAGGGTATGAAGATGCACTCCCCTCTCTCTCTCTCTCCTTGCTAGTTTCTCCATAGATTGATCTTGGTAACGCGTAGATAATTTTAAATTTCTGCAACGATCCCCAACAAATACACACTCATCGTGAGAATAACACATCTAGCATGGAAAATATTAGCCACCCCTCACCGCTCCGCGAGCGAAACGAACACACAAAAGAGAAGTTTATTTTTGAAAATTAGAGATGGCACATGCAAATTTGCTTAGAACGGCAAAAGAATACCACATATAGGTAGATATAGTGGACTCATGTGGCAAAACAAGGTTTTTGGATGCACAAGTAGTGATCATACTTAGTGCAAAATGAAGGCTAGCAAAAGATTGAGAAGCAACCAATCAAGAAACAAATAATCTCATAAGCAAGCATTAAGCATAATTAACACCGAATAATGCACCACAAGTAGGATATAATTTCATTGCATGACTACTGACTTTCATGCTTGCATAGGGAATCACAAACCTTAACACCAATATTCTTACTGAAGCATAATTACTCATCAACATGACTCACATATCACATCATCATATCTCAAGCTATTACTAAGAATCAAGTTTATTTTTCCCAATGATCTTCATGAAAGTTTTTGTTATATCCTTCTTGGATATCTATCACTTTGGGACTAATTTTCATGTGTTGCTTTTCATAAGCTCAAACAAATATAAGTGAAGATCATGAGCATAATATTTCTTTCTTTCTCTAAAATTAATTTAAGTGAAGCAAGAGAGAATTTCTTGAAAATTTTACTAACTCTCAAATAAATCTAAGTGAAGCAAGAGATCATTTCTTCAAAAATACTAAAGCACACCATGCTCAAAAAGATATAAGTGAAGCACTAGAGCAAGTCCATAGCTCATAAAAAATTAAGTGAAGCAAAGAGAGCAATTCTAAGAAGTCATGGCATAATTTTGGCTCTCCCAAATAGGTGTGTCCAGCAAGGGATCAAGACTTAAAACACAAAATAAAACAAGCAAAAACTCATATAATACAAGATGCTCCAAGCAAAACACGTAGTATGTGATGAATAAAAATACATATTCGAGTAAAATACCGATGGTTGTTAGAAGAAAGAGGGGATGCCACTCGGTGGCATCCCCAAGCTTAGTTGGTTGATCATTTTTGGATAATAGCTTGGGATGCTGGGGCATCCCCAAGCTTAGGCTCTTCTACTCCTTATTCCTTCATCCATCGTAAGATAACCCAAAACTTGAAAACTTCAATCACACAAAACTCAACAAAACCTTCGTGAGATCCGTTAGTATAAGAAAATAAATTACCTCTATAAGTGTTGTATCAAACCAATTCATATTTTGTTCTTGCATTATATCTACTATATTCCAACTTTTCTATGCCAAAAACTAATCAAAGAAAACCATAGAGCCATCAAAATAAGCACAAAACGCAAAGGAAACTGAATCTATCAAAACAGAATAGTCTGTAGAAATATGACTATTTTGAATACTTGTGTAACTCCAAAAATTCTTAAAAATTAGGATGGCCTGAGCAATTTGTATATTGATATACTGCAACTGGAATGGGTATTTTGTCACTCTCTGGTAAAAAATGAGAATTATTTTTGGTGAGCGCAAAAGTTTCTGTTTTTTCAGCAAGATCAAACAACTATCACCCAAGAAGATCCTAAAGGCTTTACTTGGAACAAACACTAATTAAAACAAAACAAACACAATCATAACGGTAGCATCATTGTGCTCACACTCAAAAACAGGAAGCAAAAAGCAAAAATTAATTTTATTCATTGGGTTGCCTCCCAACAAGCGCTATAGTTTTACGCCCTTAGCTAGGCAGAAAGCAAGGATCTAAGTTTTGTCATATTTGGTTCGAGATCCATAAGATGACCTCATGATTGATTCATATGTGGCCTAATTCTTGTTCTAGGAAAGTGTTCCATACCCTTCCTCAAAGGAAATTGGAACTTAATATTGCCTTCTTTCATATCAATCACGACACCGATAGTGCGTAGAAACGGTCTACCAAGACTAATTGGACAAGACTGATTGCAATCAATATCAAGAACAATAAAATCTATGGGCACATAATTTCTATTTGCAAGAATAATAACATCAATAATTCTTCACATATGCTTTTTAATAGTGGAATCAGCCAAGTGCAAATTCAAAGAACACGATTCAAGATCGGTAAGACCAAGCACATCACATAAAGATTTCGGAATTGTAGAAACAATAGCACCCAAGTCACACAAAGCAAAACACTCATAATTTTTAATCTTGACTTTGATAGTAGGTTCCCATTTATCATGCAATTTTCTAGGAATTGAAACTTCTAATTCCAATTTTTCTTCAAAAGCTTTCATCATAGCATCAACAATATGTTTAGTAAAAGCTTTATTTTGTTCATAAGCATGGGGTGAATTTATCATGGATTGCAACAAAGAAATACAATCAATCAAAGAGCAACTATCATAATTAACGTCTTTGTAATCCAAAAGAGTGGGCACATCACTAGCTAAAGTTTTGACCTCTCCAAACCCACTTTTATCAAATTTCTCAACAAGATTTTCACCCTCCAAAATAGCGGCATGCCTTCTACCTAAAGTTGACTCTTCTCCAGTCCCTTTTTCATCAATCTTAACTTTACTAAACAAGGAATCAATAGAGGAAACACCAATCATTTTAAGATCTTTATCACTTTTGCGAAAGAAATCACTATAAAATACCTTTTCTAAAAATTATCTTTTAGCTCTAAGCATAGCGGTTCTTTTCTTACTTTTATCCATAGAAACATAAAGAGCTTTAATTGATTCATCAACTTTAGGCACAAAAATTTTCATCTTTAGATTTTCCACATCATGAGCAATTCTATCAACACTTCTAGACAAATCATAAATCTTACTCAACTTTTCTTCTATGGAAGTGTTGAAAACTTTTTGCGTATTGATAAATTCTTTAATATTGTTCTCAAGATCAGAGGTGTTTCTATTATTATTATAAGATTGATTTCCATAGGAATTACCATAATTATTAGAGGAATTACTAGGAAAAGGCCTAGGATTAAAATATTAAATAGATCAAGTTGGCCAAACAAAACCCAAATATCAGAGAAGAAATACAAGGCTATAAGCAATCATGCATAAAAGAGATCAAAGAAACTCAAATACTTTCATGGATATAAAAAGATAGATCTGATCATAAACTCAAAGTTCATCGGATCCCAACAAACACTCCGCAAAAGAGTTACATCATATGGATCTCCAAGAGACCATTGTATTGAGAATCAAGAGAGAGAGAGAGGGAGCCATCTAGCTACTAACTACAGACCCAAAGGTCTTCAAAGAACTATTCACGCATCATCGGAGAGGCACCAATGGAGGTGGTGAACCCCATCCGAGATGTTGTCTAGATTGGATCTGGTGGTTCTGGATTCTGCGGCGGCTGGATCAATATTTTGTCGACTCCCCTAGGGTATTGGGAATATTGGGGTATTTATAGAGCAAAGAGGTGGTTCGGGCGGCACCCAAGGTGGGCACAACTAACCAAGGCGCGCCTGGGCCTCCTGGCATGCCCTAGTGGGTTGTGCTCTCCTCGGAGCACCCCCGGGCATAGCCAGGGCCCATTATGTTCCTTCTGGTCCATAAAAAATCTCCATAAAGTTTCATGGCATTTGGACTCCGTTTGGTATTGATTTTCTACGATGTAAAAAACATGAAAAAAAACAGCAACAAGCACTCGGCATATGTCAATAGGTTAGTACCAAAAATGATATAGAATGACTATAAAATGATTATAAAACATCCAAGATTGATAATATAACGACATGTAACAATCAAAAATTATAGATACGTTGGAGACATATCACGGTGCCGCAGGACACCATTCACTTTCAACGATTGTGTGCATCGCAGACGATTCTTCTGCTTTACGTGCATGGGATGAGTTTGGTAATTCAAAATTTGGCAGAAATTTCCCCGGGTACGTCATTGCATAATTTAACATCCTTTTCTAATTTGGGCACACAAAAGAGCGTACAACACACAAACCACACTTACTGAATCGAGCAATTTTAGTAATTAAACAGAGCCAGTTGACCTAAACATTGCTCTAACAAAATACCAGCATTAAAAATAAAGCCTAAGTACGCATAATTTTAACATATCCGCTGCTGCGCCGGCCTATGCATCTCCTGTGTGAGATGAGACGTCGACGGCTTGTCCTGGTGAAATGCCGCCGTTGGTGGACTCCGTGTCCCCCTGCTGAGGTCGACCGCGTCCTCGTCCTCGTTCTCGACGCCGTCCTCAAGGTTGTAGTACTCGTAGTAGTGGTTGTGCCAGAGCTCGCATTGGTACTCCACCTCCGATTCCTCGACGGACAATCTCTTCTCTACGTCGACTTTGGCCACGCGCAACTCCTCCTCCCGGCGCTCCTCGATCTCCGCCGCCTCCTGCATCTCGAGCTCCCGCTCGGCAATCTCATGAGGAAGCAGGTGCTCCATGGCCACCACCACCTTTTCATACATGGGTTGCATGCTGGATTCCGAGGTGGCCTGGAATATCTTGGCATGTGTGTCCTCGATCTTGGCATGGATGGCCTCGACCCAGGCCAGGGCGACATCGGCGGCACGGATGGTAGCTCGAGCGCTCTCAGCTTTTGCAGCCTCCATCGCAGCAGAAGCTGCAGCCGTCTCGGCTGCTGCAGCTACCTTGTCGACTGCTGTTGCCGTGTCGGCTGCCACAGACGCCCTCTTGGCAGATGCAGCCACGCTCAATGCGGATGCAGGGGCACTCTCGGCGTAGGCGGCCACGCTCTTGGGGCAGGCGGCGGCACTCGGGAAGGACGCGACCATCGTACGTGCCTTCATGAAGCGTTTCCATGGCGTCGTCTTTGCAAGAAGGGGGTGCGGGAATGGGGATCGGGATTCGTGGATTTGGGGGTTGCCGTCACTGGAGCGGACGGGCCGGCGAAACTTAAGGAGGAAGACTTAAATAGACCTAGAATTTTTCATCGCAAACGGTTCCTACAAACAAATTGTGCATGATGTTGTGGATATTTTTTATTAGCTATGAAAGACGAATTTGGAGTAAAGTGGCAATGGATGGTGTTTTAAATGGACGAGAAAATTTGTAGTACTAATACAACTGTCATGTCAAATTTTGGAAAAATTCAGGGGTCATTTTACCTTTTAAGACATTTAAGTGATTTTCTAGCCATTTAATGACTCTAATTCAAATTTGACCTATATCTACATGCAACAGCTAACCATAATGGTTTGAAAAGTCATATTTTGTGTACTTGTGTGCAATTTAATTCCATGTGTAGTAAATTGGAATGAATTTCCAAACATATTGGTCTAACGGCTATGACACACTTAAGCATGGAGTGCCATGGCATTTAAATTCCAAAAAATTAAAAAAAGATCATAAACACATGAAACCTTGCTTGATGTAATGTCATGCCACCAAGATGATGTGGTAAATTTTTTGGCATGTTTGACGAAAGTTTGGACACACACCCCTCACAAACCGAAGCAACTCACTATAAGGCTCTTGTTTCCGAGAGGAACAATGGATGTTTGATGACGAACGAGAGATAGCTTCCCCTATGGCCTTCAATTTTTTCCTACATTTAACATGCTCTAATACAACTTTCATGTGAAATTTTGGAAAATTTCAGGGGTCATTGACCTTTTGAAGACATTTAAACGCTTTTCTAGCCATTTAATGACCCTAATTCAAATTTGAACTACATCTACATGCAACGCCTAACCAAAATGGTTTGAAAAATCATATTTGTGCACTTGTGTGCGAGTTAATTCCATGTGGAGTAAATTAGAAGGAATTTTCAAACATATTGGTCTCACGGCATGGACACATGCATGGAGTGCCATGACATTTAAATTCCAAAAAAATAAAAAATGATCACAAAAAACATGAAACCTTGCTTGATGTAATGTCATGCCACCAAGATGATATGGTAAAAAAATTGGCCTATTTGACGAAAGTGTGGATACACACCCCTCACAAACCGGAGCAACTCACTAGAAGGCTCGTGGTTCCGAGAGGGAACAATGCATGTTTGATGACGAATGGGAGATAGCTTCCTCTTACGGCCTTCAAATTTTTTCTATGTTTAACATGCACTACTACAACTATCATGTGAAAATTTGGAAAATTCTAGGGGCCATTTGACCTTTTAAAGGCATTTAAGTGATTTTCTAGCCATTTAATGACCGTAATTCCAATTTGAACTACATCTACATGCAACGGCTAACCATAACGGTTTGAAAATTCATATTTTTGTGTACTTGTGTGCGAGTTAAAAAATCATCAGACGATGTAAATATCTGGTGTTCAAAAAAGAAAATGTAAAGATCTGGCATGACAACCGGCCCCACACGATTGGCACTCTATTTCGCGGGTCAAGGTTTGGTAGGTGAGTGGCGGGGGCCATTAATCAGACACGGTTCTAAATTGGAAACCGTCAGCTATTAAGTTCACACACAGATTTTGCTGCGGGAATCATGTGTAATTCAAACTACAGTAAATTCCGGCGACCGGCGTGTGTATTGTTCCCGCCGATCTAGATTCCGGCCGCCAATAAATACTACCTTGCCCACGTCGTCCCGCCTGCATTCTCATCTACATCCTACCCTCGCTCGCCCTCTCTCTCTCTCAAATCTCTGCCATGGCGCCGCTGGTCTGCCCACGCGCCGACGAGGAGTCGCCACCCCCCGAGGATGCTCACTCGAATAGCAGCGACGAGGACCCCTATGCATCGCCGGACGAGGTTGCGTCGGAGCCCCTGATACGTCTCCAACGTTCTATAACTTTTGATGTTCCATGCTATTATATTATCTGTTTTGGATGTTTAATGGGCTTTAAGTTACCTTTTTATATTATTTTTGGGACTAACCTACTAACCAAAGGCCCAGTGCAAATTGCTGTTTTTTTTGCCTATTTCAGTGTTTTGCAGAAAAGGAATATCAAACGGTATCCAAACGGAATGAAACCTTTGGGAGAGTTATTTTTGGAACAAACATGATCCAGGAGACTTGGAGTGGCCGTAAAGAAAGAAGCGAGGAGGCCACGAGGCAGGGGGCGTGCCGCCCACCCTCATGGGCCCCTCGCAGCTCCACCAACGTACTTCTTCCTCCTATATATACCCATATACCCCGAAAACATCTAGGAGCACCACGAAACCCTATTTCCACCGCCGCATATACCCGTGAGATCCCATCTTGGGGCCTTTTCCGGCGCTCCGCCGGAGGGGGAATCGATCATGGAGGGCTTCTACATCAACACCATAGCCTCTCCGATGATGTGTGAGTAGTTTACCACAGACGTTCGGGTCCATACTTATTAGCTAGATGGCTTCTTCTCTCTCTTTGGATCTCAATACAAAGTTCTCCTCGATTCTCTTGGAGATCTATTCAATGTAATTCTTTTTGCGGTGTGTTTGTCGAGATCCAATGAATTGTGGGCTTATGATCAAGATTATCTATGAACAATATTTGATTCTTCTATGAAATCTTTTATGCATGATTTAAATATCTTTGCAAGTCTCTTCGAATTATCAGTTTGGTTTGGCCTACTAGATTGATCGTTCTTGCAATGGGAGAAGTGCTTAGCTTTGGGTGCAATCTTGCGGTGTCCTTTCCCAGTGAACGCAGGGGTAGCAAGGATTAATGATGTTATTATTTTTGCAAATAGGAATTATGTGCATGTAGATTTCATTGTTCTTTATATAGATTGCAATCCTACATGTCCTATTATTCTTAAGACCATTCCTTAGAACGATTGGTGCAATTATTGATATGAAAGAAGGAAATATTAGATTCCAATTTATGTTAAGGAAAGGCATGGAACACTTTCCTAGGAAGAAAATTAAATTACCTTTTGAATCTATTATGAGAGCCACTTATGGATTGCATACCAAAGATGATAATACCTAGATCTATTCTTGTTTTTATGCCTAGCTAGGGGCGTTAAACGATAGCGCTTGTTGGGAGGCAACCCAATTTTATTTTTGTTTATTGTTTTTGTTCCTGTTTAGTAATAAGTAATTCATCTAGCTTCTGTTTAGATGTGGTTTTATTTTTTTAATTAGTGTTTGTGCCAAGTAGAACCATTGGGAAGACTTGGGGGAAGTCTTTGTGATCTTGTTGTAAAAAACAAAAACTTTAGCGCTCACGAGATTTGCTGCCATTTTTTACTGGAGAGTCCAATTAGGTTTATTTTTTTTTTCATATGATTAATAGACAAATTCCTCGCGTACACCAACTTATTTCAGAATTTTTGGGGTTACATAAGTATTCGAAACCTACATATTACTATAGACTGTTCTGTTTTCGACAGATTCTGTTTTTCGCGTGTTGTTTGCTTATTTTGATGAATCTATGGCTAGTATCAGGGGGTACGAACCATAGAGAAGTTGGAATACAATAGGTTTAACACCAATATAAATAAGGAATGAGTTCATTACAGTACCTTGAAGTGGTGGTTTGTTTTCTTATACTAACGGAGCTCATGAGATTTTCTGTTGAAGTTTTGTGTTGTGAAGTTTTCAAGTTTTTGGTAAAGATTTGATGGATTTTGGAATAAGAGTGGAAAGATCCTAAGCTTGGGGATGCCCAAGGCACCCCAAGGTAAAATTCATGGAAAACCAAAATCCTAAGCTTGGGGATGCCCCGGAAGGCATCCCCTCTTTCGTCTTCGTCTATCGGTAACTTTACTTGAGGCTATATTTTTATTCACCACATGATATGTGTTTTGCTTGGAGCATCTTGTATGATTTGAGTCTTTTTTATTTAGTTTACCACAATCAAACTTTCTGTACACACCTTTTGGGAGAGACATGCATGAATCGGAATTTATTAGAATACTCTATGTACTTCACTTATAGTTTTTGAGCTAGATAATTTTGCTCTAGTGCTTCACTTATATCTTTTTAAAGCACGGTGGTGGTTTTATTTTATAGAAATTATTGATCTCTCATGCTTCACTTATATTATTTAGAGAGTCTTATAGAACAACATGGTAATTTTCCTTGGCTATAAAATTAGTCCTAATATGATAGGCATCCATGGGTATAATCAGAACTATCATAAAATGTGCATTGAATACTATGAGAAGTTTGATACTTGATAATTGTTTTGAGATATGAAGATGGTGATATTAGTGTCATGATAGTTTAGTAGTTGTGAATTTGATAAATACTTGTTCTAAAGTTTGTGATTCCCGTAGCATGCATGTATGGTTAACCGTTATGTGATGAAGTCGGAGCATGATTTATTTATCGATTGTCTTCCTTACGAGTGGCGGTCGGGGACGAGTGATGGTATTTTCCTACCAATCTATCCCCCTAGGTGCATGCGCGTAGTACTTTGTTTCGATAACTAATAGATTTTTGCAATAAGTATGTGAGTTCTTATGACTAATGTTGAGTCCATGGATTATACGCACTCTCACCCTTCCACCATTGCTAGCCTCTCTAGTACCACGCAACTTTCGCCGGTACCATAAACCCACCATATACTTTCCTCAAAACAGCCACCATACCTACCTATTATGGCATTTCCATAGCCATTCCGAGATATATTGTGATGCAACCTACCACCGTTCCGTTTATTATGACACGCTTCATTATTGTCATATTGCTTTGCATGATCATGTAATTGACATCGTATTTGTGGCAAAGCCACCTTCATAATTCTTTCATACATGTCACTCATGAGTCATTGCACATCCCAGTACACCACCGAAGGCATTCACATAAAGTCATATTTTGTTCTAAGTATCGAGTTGTAATTCTTGAGTTGTAAGTAAATAAAATTGTGATGATCATCATTATTAGAGCATTGTCCCAAGTGAGGAAAGGATGACGGAGACTATGGTCCCCCCACAAGTCGGGATGAGACTCCGGATAAAAAAAGAGGCCATAAAAATTATAAAAAGGCCCAAATAAAAAAAATGAGATAAAAAGAGAGAAGGGACAATGTTACTATCCTTTTACCACACTTGTTCTTCAAAGTAGCACCATGATCTTCATGATAGAGAGTCTCCTATGTTGTCATTTTCATATACTAGTGGGAATTTCACATTATAGAACTTGGCTTGTATATTCCAATTATGGGCTTCCTCAAAATGCCCTAGGTCTTTGCGAGCAAGCGAGTTGGATGCACACCCACTTAGTTTCTTTTGTTGAGCTTTCATACACTTATAGATCTAGTGCGTCTGTTGCATGGCAATCCCTACTCACTCACATTGATATCTATTGATGGGCATATCCATAGCCCATTGATATGCCTAGTTGATGTGAGACTATCTTCTCCTTTTTGTCTTCTCCACAACCACCATTCTATTCCACCTATAGTGCTATATCCATGGCTCACGCTAATATATTGCGTGAAGATTGAAAAAGTTTGAGAACATCAAAAGTATGAAACAATTGCTTGGCTTGTCATCAGGGTTGTGCATGATTTAAATATTTTGTGTGGTGAAGATGGAGCATAGCCAGACTATATGATTTTGTAGGGATAACTTTCTTTGGCCATGTTATTTTGAGAAGACATGATTGCTTTATTGGTATCCTTGAAGTACTATTATGTTTATGTCAATATTAAACTTTTTTCTTGAATCTTTCGGATCTGAACATTCATGCCACAATAAAGAAAATTACATTGAGAATTATGCTAGGTAGCATTCCACATCAAAAATTCTGTTTTTATCATTTACCTACTTGAGGATGAGCAGGAATTAAGCTTGGGGATGCTTGATACATCTCCAACGTTCTATAACTTTTGATTGTTCCATGCTATTATATTATCTGTTTTGGATGTTTAATGGGCTTTAATTTACCTTTTTATATTGTTTTTGGGACTAACCTACTAACCAAAGGCCCAGTGCAAATTGCTGTTTTTTGCCTATTTCAGTGTTTCGCAGAAAAGGAACATCAAATGGAATCCAAACGGAATCAAATCTTCGGGCGAGTTATTTTTGGAACAAACGTGATCCAGGAGACCTGGAGTGGCCATCAAGAAAGAAGCGAGGAGGCCACGAGGCATGGGGGCGCGCCCCCCACCTTCGTGGGCCCCTCACAGCTCCACCGACGTACTTCTTCCTCCTGTATATACCCCGAAAACATCCAGGAGCACACCCTATTTCCGCCGCCGCAACCTTGTGTACCCGTGAGATCCCATCTTGGGACCTTTTCCGGCACTCCGCCGGAGGGGGAATCGATCACGGAGGGCTTCTACATCAACACCATAGCCTCTCCGATGATGTGTGAGTAGTTTACCACAGACCTTCGGGCCCATAGTTATTAGCTAGATGGCTTCTTCTCTCCCTTTGAATCTCAATACAAAGTTCTCCTTGATTCTCTTGGAGATCTATTTGATGTAATTCTTTTTGCGGTGTGTTTGTCGAGATCCGATGAATTGTGGGTTTATAATCAAGATTATCTATGAATAATATTTGATTCTTCTCTAAAATCTTTTATGCATGATTTAAATATCTTTGCAAGTCTCTTCGAATTATCAGTTTGGTTTGGCCCACTAGATTGATCATTCTTTCAATGGGAGAAGTGCTTAGCTTTGGGTTCAATCTCGCGGTGTCCTTTCCCAGTGACAGCAGGGGCAGAAAGGCACTGATACGTCTCCAACGTATCTATAATTTTTGATTGCTCCATGCTATATTATCTAATGTTTTTGACATTATTGGGCTTTATTATCCACTTTCATATTATTTTTCGGACTAACCTATTAACCGGAGGGCCAGCCCAGAATTGCTGTTTTTTTTGCCTATTTCAGGGTTTCGAAGAAAAGGGATATCAAACAGAGTCCAAACGGAATGAAACCTTCGGGAACGTGATTTTCTCACCGAACATGATCCAGGGGACTTGGACCCTACGTCAAGAAACAAGGGAGGAGGCCACGAGGTAGGGGGCGCGCCTACCCCCTAGGCGCGCCCTCCACCCTCGTGGCCCCCCTGTTGCTCCACCGACGTACTCCTTCCTCCTATATATACCTACATACCCCCAAACGATCAGATACGGAGCCAAAACCCTAATTCCACCACCGCAACTTTCTGTATCCATGAGATCCCATCTTGGGGCCTGTTCCAGAGCTCCGCCGGAGGGGGTATCCATCACGGAGGGCTTCTACATCATCACCATAGCCCCTCCGATGAAGTGTGAGTAGTTCACCTCAGACCTACGGGTCCATAGTTATTAGCTAGATGTCTTCTTCTCTCTTTTTGGATCTCAATACAATGTTCTCCCCCTCTCTTGTGGAGATCTATTCGATGTAATCTTATTTTTGCGGTGTGTTTGTTGAGACCGATGAATTGTGGGTTTATGATCAAGTCTATCTATGAACAATATTTGAATCATCTCTGAATTCTTTTATGTATGATTGGTTATCTTTGCAAGTCTCTTCTAATTATCAGTTTGGTTTGGCCTACAAGATTGATCTTTTTTTGCAATGGGAGAAGTGCTTAGCTTTGGGTTCAATCTTGCGGTGTCCTTTGCCAGTGACAGTAGGGGCAGCAAGGCACGTATTTTATTGTTGCCATCGAGGATAACAAGATGGGGTTTTCTTCATATTACATGAGTTTATCCCTCTACATCATGTCATCTTGCTTAAGGCGTTACTCTGTTTTCATTAACTTAATACTCTAGATGCATGCTGGATAGCGGTCGATGAGTGGAGTAATAGTAGTAGATGCAGGCAGGAGTCGGTCAACTTGTCTCGGACGTGATGCCTATATACATGATCATGCCTAGACATTCTCATAATTATGCTCAATTCTGTCAATTGCTCAACAGTAATTCGTTCACCCACCGTAGAATACTTATGCTCTTGAGAGAAGCCACTAGTGAAACCTATGGCCCCCGGTTCTATCTTCATCATATTAATCTTCCAATACTTTTCTTTTTTACTTTGCTTTTATTTTACTTTGCATCTTTATCATAAAAATACCAAAAATATTATCTTATCATATCCATCAGATCTCACTCTCGTAAGTGGCCGTGTAGGGATTGACAACCCCTTATCGCGTTGGTTGCGAGGATTTATTTGTTTTGTGTAGGTACGAGGGACTCACGCGTAGCCTCCTACTGGATTGATACCTTGTTTCTCAAAAACTGAGGGAAATACTTACGCTACTCTGCTGCATCATCCCTTCCTCTTTGGGGAAAAACGAACAAAGTGCTCAAGAGGTAGCAAGAAGGATTTCTGGTGCCGTTGCCGGGGAGTCTACGCAAAAGTCAATATACCAAGTACCCATCACAATCCCTATCTCCCGCATTACATTATTTGCCATTTGCCTCTCGTTTTCCTCTCCCCCACTTTGCCCTTGCCGCTTTATTCACCCTCACTCTCCCTATCCTCCCTCTCTTTTCCTGTTTGCCTCTTTTTGCCGCTTGCTTTTTGTTTGCTTGTGTGTTGGGTTGCTTGCTTGTAACGATGGCTCAAGATAACACTAAATTGTGTGACTTTACCAATACCAGCAACAATGATTTTATTAGCACTCCGATTGCTCCTCTTACCGATGCTGAATATTGTGAAATTAATGCTGCCTTGCTAAATCTTGTCATGAAAGATCTGTTTTCCGGCCTTCCTAGTGAAGATGCCGCTACCCATCTAAATAGCTTCGTTGATTTGTGTGATATGCAAAAGAATAAAGATGTGGACAATGATATTGTTAAATTGAAGCTATTTCCTTTTTCGCTTAGAGATCGTGCTAAAGCTTGGTTCTCGTCTTTGCCTAAAAATAGTATTGATTCATGGAATAAGTGCAAAGATGCTTTTATCTCCAAGTATTTTCCTCCCTCTAAGATCATCTCCCTTAGAAATGATATTATGAATTTTAAGCAACTTGATCATGAACATGTTGCACAAGCTTGGGAGAGGATGAAATTAATGATACGTAATTGCCCTACTCATGGTTTGAATTTGTGGATGATTATACAAAAATTTTATGCCGGTTTGAATTTTGCTTCTAGAAATCTTTTAGATTCGGCCGCGGGAGGCACTTTTATGGAAATCGCTTTAGGAGAAGCTACTAAACTCCTAGATAATATTATGGTTAATTATTCTCAATGGCATACTGAAAGATCTACTAATAAAAAGGTGCATGCGATAGAAGAAATTAATGTTTTGAGTGGAAAGATGGATGAACTTATGAAATTATTTGATAGTAAAAGTATTTCTTCTGATCCTAATGATATGCCCTTGTCTACTTTGATTGAGAATAATAATGAATCTATGGATGTGAATTTTGTTGGTAGGAACAATTTTGGGAACAACGCGTATAGAGGAAATTTTAATCCTAGGCCTCATCCTAGTAATCCCTCTAATAATCATGGTAATTCCTACAACAATTCTTATGGAAATTATAATAAGATGCCCTCTGATTTTGAATCTAATATTAAAGAATTTATTACTTCGCAAAAGAATTTCAATGCTTTCATTGAAGAAAAATTGCTTAAGATTGATGAGTTGGCTAGGAACGTTGATAGAATTTCTCTTGATGTTGATTCTTTGAAACTTAGATCTATTCCACCTAAGCATGATATCAATGAGTCTCTCAAAGCCATGAGAATTTCCATTGATGAGTGCAAAGAAAGAACTGCTAGGATGCGTGCTAAGAAAGATGCCTTTATAAGAGCGTGTTCTTCTAGTTCCTATGAAAATAAAGATGCATATCTAAAAGTTATTGATGTGTCCCCTATTAAATCTTTGTTTTGCAATATGAATCTTAATAATGATGAGACTGAATATGATCCACCTTTACCTAGAAGGCGTTCCAAGAATTCAGAGTTTTTAAATCTTGATGCTAAAATTGATGAAAGTGGGATCGATGAAATTAAAACCCTAGATGTTGCTAAACCCACTATTTTGGATTAAGGAATTTAATTATGAAAATTTCTCTTTTGATTGATTGTATTTCCTTGTTAAAATACGTGCTAAATTCTCCTCACGCTTATAGTCAAAATAAAGCGTTCACTAAACATATCGTTGATGCCTTGATACAATCTTATGAAGAAAAACTTGAATTGGAAGTTTCTATCCCTAGAAAACTTTATGATGAGTGGGAACCAACTATTAAAATTAAGATTAAATATCATGAGTTTTATGCTTTATGTGATTTGGGTGCTAGTGTTTCCACGATTCCAAAGACTTTGTGTGATTTGTTAGGTTTCCGTGATTTTGATGATTGCTCTCTAAACTTGCACCTTATGGATTCCACTATTAAGAAACCTATGAGAAGAATTAATGATGTTCTTATTTTTGCAAATAGGAATTATGTACCCGTAGATTTTATTGTTCTTGACATAGATTGCAATCCTTCATGTCCTATTATTCTTGGTAGACCTTTCCTTAGAACGATTGGTGCAATTATTGATATAAAGGAAGGAAATATTAGATTCCAGTTTCCGTTAAAGAAAGGCATGGAACACTTTCCTAGAAAGAAAATTAAATTACCTTATGAATCTATTATGAGAGACACTTATGGATTGCCTACCAAAGATGGCAATACCTAGATCTATCCTTGCTTTTTATGCCTAGCTAGGGGCGTTAAACGATAGCGCTTGTTGGGAGGCAACCCAATTTTATTTTTATTCCTTGCTTTTTTCTCCTGTTTAGTAATAAATAATTTATCTTGCCTCTGTTTATATTGTGTTTTTGTGTTTAATTAGTGTTTCTGCCAAGTAGAACCATTGGGAAGACTTGGGAAAGTCTTGATATCTTGTTGTAAAAAACAGAAACTTTAGCGCTCACGAGAACTGCTGGCATTTTTATTTGGAAAGTTCTATTTAGTTAATTATATTTGAAGATGATTAATAGATAAATTCCTCACGTATAGCAATTTATTTTAGAATTTTTGGGTTTCCAGATCTTGTGCTAGTTACAGATTACTACAAACTGTTCTGTTTTTGACAGATTTTTTTTTCGTGTGTTGTTTTGCTTATTTTGATGAATCTATGGCTAGTAAAATAGTTTATAAACCATAGAGAAGTTGGAATACAGTAGGTTTAACACCAATATTAATAAAGAATGAGTTCATTACAGTACCTTAAAGTGGTCTTTTGTTTTCTTTCGCTAACGGAGCTCACGAGATTTTCTACTTTAAGTTTTGTGTTGTGAAGTTTTCAAGTTTTGGGTAAATATTTGATGGATTATGGAACAAGGAGTGGAAAGATCCTAAGCTTGGGGAGTCCCATGGCACCCCCAAGATAATCTAAGGACACCTAAAAGCCAAAGCTTGGGGATGCCCGGAAGGCATCCCCTCCTTTTGTCTACTTCTATCGGTAACTTTACTTGGAGCTATATTTTTATTCACCACATGATATGTGTTTTTCTTGGAGCGCCTTGTATGATTTGAGTCTTTGCTTTTTAGTTTACCACAATAATCCTTGCTGTACGCAGCTTTTGAGAGAGCTATACATGATTTGGAATTTGTTAGAATACTCTATGTGCTTCGCTTATATCATTTGAGTTATATAGTTTTGCTCTAGTACTTCACTTATATCTTTTAGAGCACGGTGGTGGATTTGTTTTATAGAAACTATTGATCTCTCATGCTTCACTTAGATTATTTTGAGAGTCTTAAATAGCATGGTAATTTGCTTAAATAATCCTAATATGCTAGGTGTTCAAGATTAATTTTTTTCTTATGAGTGTTTTGAATACTAAGAGAAGTTTGATGCTTGATGATTGTTTTGAGATATGGAGGTAATAATATCAAAGTCGTGCTAGTTGAGTAGTTGTGAATTTGAGAAATGCTTGTGTTGAAGTTTGCAAGTCCCGTAGCATGCACGTATGGTAAACATTATGTAACAAATTTGAAACATGAGGTGTTATTTGATTGTCTTCCTTATGAGTGGCGGTTAGGGACGAGCGATGGTCTTTTCCTACCAATCTATCCCCTAGGAGCATGCGCGTTGTGCTTTGGTTTTTGATGACTTGTAGATTTTTGCAATAAGTATGTGAGTTCTTTATGACTAATGTTGAGTCCATGGATTATACGCACTCTCACCCTTCCATCATTGCTAGCCTCTTCGGTACCGTGCATTGCCCTTTCTCACATTGAGAGTTGGTGCAAACTTTGCCGGTGCATCCAAACCCCGTGATATGATACGCTCTTTCACACATAAACCTCCTTATATCTTCCTCAAAACAACCACCATACCTACCTATTATGGCATTTCCATAGCCATTCCGAGATATATTACCATGCAACTTTTCACCATTCCATTCATCATGACACATTCATCATTGTCATATTGCTTAGCATGATCATGTAGTTGGCATAGTATTTCTGGCAAAGCCACCGTTCAGAATTCTTTCATACATGTCACTCTTGGTTCATTGCATATCCCGGTACACTGCCGGAGGCATTCATATAGAGTCATATCTTGTTCTAAGTATCGAGTTGTAATCATTGAGTTGTAAATAAATAGAAGTGTGATGACCATCATTCATAGAGCATTGTCCCAAATAAAAAAATAAAGGCCAAATAAAAAAAGGAAATGCCAAATAAAAAAATAAAAATAAAGAAGGGACAATGCTACTATCCTTTTTCCACACTTGTGCTTCAAAGTAGCACCATAATCTTCATGATAGAGAGTCATTTGTTTAGTCACTTTCATATACTAGTGGGAATTTTTCATTATAGAACTTGGCTTGTATATTCCTACAATGGGCCTCCTCAAGTGCCCTAGGTATTCGTGAGCAAGCAAGTTGGGTGCACACCCACTTAGTTTCTTTTGTTGAGATTTCATACATTTATAGCTCTAGTGCATCCGTTGCATGACAATCCCTACTCCTTGCATTAACCTCAATCGATGGGCATCTCCATAGCCCGTTGATTAGCCTTGTTGATGTGAGAATTTCTCCTTTTTGTCTTCTCCACATAACCCCCATCATCATATTCTATTCCACCCATAGTGCTATATCCATGGCTCGCGCTCATATATTGCGTGAAAGTTTATAGGTTTGAGATTACTAAGGTATGAAACAATTGCTTGGCTTGTCATCGGGGTTGTGCATGATGAGAGCATTCTTGTGTGACGAAAATGGAGCATGAATAAACTATATGATTTTGTAGGGATGAACTTTCTTTGGCCATGTTATTTTGAGAGAACATAATTGCTTAGTTAGTATGCTTAAAGTATTACTGTTTTTATGTCAATATGAACTTTTATCTTGAATATTTCAGATCTGAATATTCATACCATAATTAAGAAGAATTACATTAAAATTATGCCAAGTAGCACTTCGCATCAAAAATTCTGTTTTTATCATTTACCTACTCGAGGACGAGCATGAATTAGGCTTGGGGATGCAGGATACGTCTCCGACGTATCTATAATTTTTGATGGCTCCATGCTATATTATCTACTGTTTTGGACATTATTGGGCTTTATTATCCACTTTTATATTATTTTTGGGACTAACCTATTAACCGGAGGCCCAGCCCAGAATTGCTGTTTTTTTGCCTATTTCAGGGTTTCGAAGAAAAGGAATATCAAACGGAGTCCAAACGGAATGAAACCTTCGGGAACGTGATTTTCTCACCGAACATGATCCAGGGGACTTGGCACCTATGTCAAGAAACAAGGGAGGAGGCCACGAGGTAGGGGGGCGCGCCTACCCCCCCAAGCGCGCCCTCCACCCTCGTTGGCCCCCTGTTGCTCCACCGACGTACTCCTTCCTCCTATATATACCTACGTACCCCCAAACGATCAGATACGGAGCCAAAACCCTAATTCCACCACCGCAACTTTCTGTATCCATGAGATCCCATCTTGGGGCCTGTTCCGGAGCTCTGCCGGAGGGGGTATCCATCACGGAGGGCTTCTACATCATCACCATAGCCCCTCCGATGAAGTGTGAGTAGTTCACCTCAAACCTACGGGTCCATAGTTATTAGCTAGATGGCTTCTTCTCTCTTTTTGGATCTCAATACAATGTTCTCCCCCTCTCTTGTGGAGATCTATTCGATGTAATCTTCTTTTTGCGGTGTGTTTGTTGAGACTGATGAATTGTGGGTTTATGATCAAGTCTATCTATGAACAATATTTGAATCTTCTCTGAATTCTTTTATGTATGATTGGTTATCTTTGCAAGTCTCTTCTAATTATCAGTTTGGTTTGGCCTACAAGATTGATCTTTCTTGCAATGGGAGAAGTGCTTAGCTTTGGGTTCAATCTTGCGGTGTCCTTTGCCAGTGACATTAGGGGCAGCAAGGCACGTATTGTATTGTTGCCATCGAGGATAACAAGATGGGGTTTTCTTCATATTGCATGAGTTTATCCCTCTACATCATGTCATCTTGCTTAAGGCATTACTCTGTTTTCATTTACTTAATACTCTAGATGCATGCTGGATAGCGGTCGATGAGTGGAGTAATAGTAGTAGATGCAGGCAGGAGTCGGTCAACTTGTCTCGGACGTGATGCCTATATACATGATCATGCCTAGATATTCTCATAATTATGCTCAATTCTGTCAATTGCTCAACAGTAATTCGTTCACCCATAGTAGAATACTTATGCTCTTGAGAGAAGCCACTAGTGAAACCTATGGCCCCCGGGTCTATCTTCATCATATTAATCTTCCAATACTTTTCTTTTTACTTTGCATCTTTATCATAAAAATACCAAAAATTTTATCTTATCATATCTATCAGATCTCACTCTCGTAAGTGGCCGTGTAGGGATTGACAACCCCTTATCGCGTTGGTTGCGAGGATTTATTTGTTTTGTGTAGGTACGAGGGACTCACGCATAGCCTCCTACTGGATTGATACCTTGGTTCTCAAAAACTGAGGGAAATACTTACGCTACTCTGCTGCATCATCCCTTCCTCTTCGGGGAAAAACCAACGCAGTGCTCAAGAGGTAGCAGGCACGTATTGTATTGTTGCCATCGAGGATAAAAAGATGGGGTTTATATCATATTGCTTGAGTTTTTCCCTCTACATCATGTCATCTTGCCTAATGTGTTACTCCGTTCTTATGAACTTAATACTCTAGATGTATGCTAGTTAGCGGTCGATGTGTGGAGTAATAGTAGTAGATGCAGAATCGCTTGGGTCTACTTGTCGCGGACGTGATGCCTATATACATGATCATGCCTAGATATTCTCATAACTATTGGCTTTTCTATCAATTGCTCGACAGAAATTTGGTCACCCACCATAGAAATTGCTATCTTGAGAGAAGCCACTAGTGAAACCTATGGCCCTCGGGTCTATCTTCCATCATATTATTTTCTTATCAATTTGCTATTTCTATTTTGCAATCTTTATTTTCCAATCTATACAACAAAAATACCAAAAATATTTATCTTATTATCTCTATCAGATCTCACTCTCGTAAGTGACCGTGAAGGGATTGACAACCCCTTTATCGCGTTGCTTGCGAGGTTCTTGTTTGTTTGTGCAGGTACTAGGTGACTTGTGTGCTATCTCCTACTGGATTGATACCTTGGTTCTCAAATCTGAGGGAAATACTTACGCTACTGTGCTGCATCACCCTTTCCTCTTCAAGGGAAAACCAAGGCAAGCTCAAGAGGTAGCAACCCCCAACTTTGGATTAGTTTTGGGGCCAGTACAATCTTTCTCTGGGGAAGTCGCTGCCACCGGCTGAGAAACCCAGGTGAGTGGCGTTCAAGAAGGAGATGGCGGAGGAGGAAGCTCGGTACCAGGTGGCCTGTGAAGCCTGTGATGCCGCCTGGAAAAAGGAGGTGGCGGAGCTTTGGGGGCGGGCACGTCGTCATGCGGAGGAGGTGTACGAAGACTAGTACTTCGCGAGGAAGGTCAAAGGTGCTGGGCGCCTCATTGTTGCGTGGAGGTGGGACGATAAGCTCCAGCGTGGCACCGACGTGGAGCTCCGGTGGGTGCCCAACGAAATGGCAAGATCATTCATGGTCGTCCGCCAGCAAGAGACAGATTGGTATGTCAAGCACTGTGAGGTGGAGGAGGCAGAGTACTGCCTCCGCATTGGGAACGCGCCGCATACCAGGGAAATGCTGGCGAGGGGCTGCCGAAATACTAGCCCCAGGAGGGATTATTAGTTTTAGTATTTGAAGGAGTCCTGGATTAGGGGGTCTCCGGACAGCCGGACTATATCCTTTGGCCGGACTGTTGGACTATGAAGATACGAGATTGAAGACTTCGTCCCCTGTCCGTATGGGACTCTACTTGGCGTGGAAGGCAAGCTAGGCAATACGGATGTGCATATCTCCTCCTTTGTAACCGACCTTGTGTAACCCTAGCCTCCTCCGGTGTCTATATAAACCGGAAGGTTTTAGTCCGTAGGACAACATACAATCATACCATAGGCTAGCTTCTAGGGTTTAGCCTCTCCGATCTCGTGGTAGATCAACTCTTGTACTACTCATATTATCAAGAATAATCAAGCATGACGTAGGGTTTTACCTCCATCAAGAGGGCCCAAACCTGGGTAAACATCGTGTCCCCTGCCTCCTGTTACCATTTGCCTTAGACGCACAGTTCGGGACCCCCTACCCGAGATCCACCGGTTTTGACACCGACATTGGTGCTTTCATTGAGAGTTCCTCTGTGTCGTCGTCATTAGGCTTGATGTCTCCGTCGATCATCGATAGCGATGCAGTCCAGGGCGAGACTTTTCTCCCAGACAGATCTTTGTATTCGGCAGCTCCGCACTGCGGGCCAACTCGCTTGGCCATCTAGAGCAGATCGAGAGCTACGCCCTGGCTATCAGGTCAGATTTGGAAACTTGAACTACACAGCCGACATCCACGGAGACTTGATCTTCGATGGATTCGAGCCCTTGCTGAGTGCGCCGCACACGACTTAGCTCTACCATCGGACAGTGTTCGGGAGATTGCACCGGTGACCGCTCCGACCCTCAAATCAGAGTCAATTGCGCCATCCAGTGACGGGTGGATAGACCCCGTCGCGGAGGCCGCACTCTCATCGGTGATCGAGCCGAGTATAGACCTTACCCTTCACGAGAGCCGTGACGCCAAACTGCCGGATTCTTCCCCGACCACGGACTCCGAACCGCCTGTGCCCGTGCCTATCAAATCCAACTGGGCGCCGATCATGGAGTTCACCTCCGCGGATATCTTTCTGCACTCTCCCTTCGGCGACATACTGAACTCATTAAGGTCTCTCTCTCTGTCAGGAGAGCCCTGGCCGAACCATGTCCAGCAGAATTGGGATGCGGATGATGAAGAAATTCGCTGCCCACCCACCACCCACTTAGTAGCCACTGTCGACGATTTGACCGACATGCTCGACTTCGACTCCGAAGGCATCGACGGTATGGACGACGATGCAGGAGACAAACAAGAACCACTGCCCATAGGGCACTGGACGCCCACTTCATCATATGATGTATACATGGTGGACACACCCAAAGAAAACGATGACGAAGAACGGAAGGACGCAGCAAAGGGTTGTTCCCTCGAGAAGCAGTCAAAGCGGCGGCGTAAGCGCTGCTCCAAATCCCGCCTCGATAGAAGCAGCGATCATATAAACCCAACGATAGAGCAAGGCGAGCCAGCGGACGACAAACACGGCATTGAACCATCGTCCGACCATGACAACAAGGAGAATCAAACCGAACAACCCGACTCCATCGAAGATAACAGTCCGGATAACATCACACCGGACAGGCACCCAGAGCAACAGAATACCCATAAAAGGCTTGTTGCCACTGCGAGGAGTCTGAAAAAGCAGAAGCAAAGGCTCAGGGCTGCACAAGACACACTCAGAATCAGATGGAGTGAAGTACTCAACACTGAAGTGAAGTACAGCGGTAATCGCCACACCAAGAGCTACCCGAAGCGAAAGTTGCTACCTGAATTCGATGAGGAGGCCTTAGATCCCCCGCAATCAAAAAACAAAACGGCCATACGGTCGGATAGATGACCTCGTGGCCAACATAGAGCGGCAAACGACGTCGCACATAAGCCAGTATGCGATCCGCGTGAGGGCTCGCATCAAAAGGATGGCACAACCAGATCCATCTACGGGCCATGCAAGCGCGCTCCAGCATGCAATGCAACACAATAAATATCCCAACACCACGGTACACCCAAATACAGGGGTGCCGCACACCCCCTATGTTTCACCGATGAGGTGCTGCACCACGAATTTCCAGAGGGATTCAAACCCGTAAACATAGAGGCGTATGACGGAATGACAGACCCTGGGGGTCTGGATTGAGGACTACATCCTCCATATCCATATGGCTCGAGGAGACAATCTCCACGCCATCAAGTACTTGCCCCTCAAGCTCAAAGGGCCAGCTCGGCACTGGCTTAAAAGCCTCCTCGAAAACTCCATCGGAAGCTGGGAAGAGCTCGAAGACGCTTTTCGGGCAAAGTTTTAAGGGACCTATGTCCGACCAACGGATGCAGACGATTTGAGTCATATAACTCAACAGCCCGGAGAGTCATCCCAAAAGCTTTGGAACAGGTTCCTCACTAAAAAAGAACCAAATAGTCGACTGCCCGGACGCTGAAGCCTTAGCAGCTTTTAAGCACAACGTTCGAGACGAATGGCTTGCCAGAAACCTCGGCCAAGAAAAGCTGAGAACAATGGCAGCATTAACAAGCCTCATGACCCACTTTTGCATGGGTGAGGATAGCTGGTTAGCTCGATGTAGCACCAGAAACCCAAGTACATCCGAAGTCAGGGACGAAAACGGGAAACCATGACGCAACAAAAACAAGCGCTGGAATAAAGAAGACATCCCAAAGAGCATGGCGGTAAATGCCGGATTTAGAAGCTCTCGGCCAGGTCAACAAAAGCTGCCCTCCAAAGGCAACAGAGACGAACTGTCCAGCCTAAACAAGATTCTGGATAAAATATGTCAGATCCACAGCACCCCCGATAAGCCTGCAAATCATACCCATAGAGAATGTTGGGTTTTCAAGAAGTCCGGCAAGCTCAACGCCGAACATAAGGGGCAGGATACACCAAGCGAAGACGAGGACTAGCCTCGCAAGCAAAGCACTGGGGAACAGAAGAAATTCCCACCAGAAGTCAAAACAGTAAACGTGTTACACGTAACAAAGGGGAGAAACAAAGCGGCAGTCCTAGTGACACATGCCCTAGGGCCTATCACCGCGGAGTTCTGCCACTAGTCGTCCCAATCGATCACCTTTGACCACCGGGATTACTCGGCAAGTATCTGGCGTGCAGGATGGGCTGCCTTGGTATTAGACCCAATAATTGACGGATACCACTTCACACGAGTCCTAATGGACGGTGGCAGCAGTTTAAACCTGATATATCAGGACACAGTCCACAAAATGGGGATAGACCCAACAAAAATTAGCCGCAGCAATACTACCTTTAAGGGAGTAACGCCAAGCCCAGAGGCCCATTACATGGGCTCCCTGCTACTAGAGGTTATATTCGGCTTTCCCAATAAGTTCCACAGCGAAACTTTAACGTTCCACATCGCTCCGTTCCAAAGTGGCTATCAAGCACTACTCAGACGCGAAGCTTTTGCTCGCTTTAACGCAATACCGCATTACGCTTCTCTCATGCTTAAGATGCCCGGTCCACATGGCATCATTACAGTAAATGGAAATATTGAGCGCTCCTTGTGTGCGGAAGACTGTGCGGCTGCCTTGACAGCCGCACACTAAACGGCCTCACCAACTAAAGCATCTGGCAGGTCGTTAAGACCACGGACGCGGTTGGGCGAGTCCGGCGCAGCTATATGTAATTGATAAAGGTTTGATGGCTATACCCCTATTACAATGCAAGGGGCTCAACGCGTGCAAACAAGTGACAATTAGGCTCAACTTTACTCATTTTGAACTGTACATGGTTTATTTAGTATAACCTACCTTGTGCACAACAACTTTTCAATTAAGTTCCTTTCTTTTTCGGATGACCATCGTGCTACACCCGTCCAGAATATGGCACAACGGAGACACACACGCAGACGTGCAGCAGGGACCCGTTCCATGGATTCTTTTTAGATTAAGACCCTGCGTAAACCTTTTTTACTGTCTCTTGTTGATCCACATCCCTCGGATTCTCAGTACAATTGAGAAGGGTGCTGACGTATTGGCATGTGGCCACGTTAGAATACTGCACGTACCTGGACACCAAGGGTTTATTACAAAGGGCACTGTTTCGACCCGGTTTACAACATAAAGACCGAATACCCTAGGGAGTGTTCGGCGTCACGAGTTTGGCCTTATATGCATCAGCTCCGAATCATGCCTTTTGTCAAATGTTGGGTTTGCCCGGCTCCTGTGTTTTGCTGCTTTACGTTCCGCTCTATCGGCTAAAGCGGCACTAGGAGAACCACTTTGGTTGTGCCCTGGTTCATCCGGACGAGCACCTCAGTAGAGAAAGCCGAAAACTGACTGTCATGATATAGCGTGAGACTGGTCAACCACTCGATGACCTAGCGGAATCTTTGGGATTCTTCCGCCTTAACGAAGGGCCGTTTCCCGGCCAGGCATGTACGCGCCCCGAATCCGAATGAGCGCGGAGCCACCAGGGGCTATATAGTAGCCCCAGCGTCAAACTCCTCTGGCTAAGTGAAAGTGTTAAAGCATTATAGGCCGGTTTCCTAGTTCGCTGCGCTATCACCTCCTTAATGGACCAAGACGTTGGATCAAGTGTGAACATGCGTTTTCTGCGTACACCCCCGCATTATATGCATGGGGGCTGAAGCCAACGACTGCCATCTTTCAGGTTATATACATATATACATAAACGGCCGCACAGGAGGCATCATAGCACTTTCGGGCAAAAGTATAAATACAGCCTTGATAAATTCAATAAAACATTGTTTGTACAATGGGACTACATGTCACTGGAAAATAATATTCTTCGAGCACTGAGCCTCTATCGAACGAGCGCCTTCAAGGATTTCTTCAAAGTAGTGCTCGGCAGCCAATCGGCCCATGGCCGAACCCTGTGCCGCAACAGTGGTGTCCTCCATCTCCGCCCAGTATGTTTTGACACGAGCAAGGGCCATCCGCGCACCTTCTATGCACGCTGATCTCTTTACAGCATCGATGCATGGCATAGCTTCAAGGAATTGTTGCACTAAGCTAAAGTAGCTACTCGGCCTTGGCCCTCCCGGCCGCAGGTGATCCACAATGGACCTCATGGCAAGTCTGGACAACCTATGGAGCTCGGCCCAACCGGTTAATCACTCATTCAGGATGGACTGGAGCGTGAAACTGTGACCAGAACAGCTTTTCCACTTCGGGACCTTTCTGATCCTTGAAGTACTCGGCTACATCAGCAGCACTTGCAGCCAAATCCATGTAAGCGTCCGCAGAACTCCATAGCCGGTCCAGAGGAGCATACTTCGGATCTCCGAACTTAGTCCGCAACAAGAAGGGCTTCCCAGGCACGATATCTGCAGCTTGATTCAGCTCCTCCTTCATCGCTCTAATTTTGGAGCGGGCTTCCTTGGCAGCCACCCGGGCCTTCTCCAGGTCCGTCGCCTTCGCCCGGTTTTCCTCTTCAAGAAGCCAGTAACAGTCAGCAACATCTTTTAACTCCACGGCCATCTTGGCAATTTTTTCTTTGCTCTCGCAATGTGCAGCCTGTTCGGCCCTTAACTCTTCGGCCGCCTGTAAAGCGGGCGCATTGCTACTCGTTGCTTGCTCCTTGGCTCGAGCAAGCTCCGCCCGAAGGGTCTCCATGATGGCCGCTCCATCTGCAGTCACAACATTTTAAAGATACTGGCATCATACTGCTCTTATTATGTGACGATCACCAGAAAAATCACTCACCCTGTGCCTCATCAAGCCGCTTGTTGACAAGCACAATGTCGGCATCTGCCGCATCCAGTTGCCGCTTTAGTTTGGCAAACCCATCAGTCCGGATAGCCACCGGAGCTTCAACCACCTGCACATAAAGGCGGTCTGGTTATTACCTGGGACTATGATCCTCTGTTTGCTGCCGTTCTCGACGACAACTAGAGTCTCATTGGATACTATCTGCATGGGCATACCTAACGTATGTGGTACTATTAAAGGCATACATTATTTTACGTACCTCGAAGCCTTTCAGCAGACTCATAAAAGCTTCGTGCAAACCGCTTTCGGCGGATGAAATCCTTTCAATTACCGTACCCATTAGCGTACGATGCGCTTCCAAGACGACAGCTTTCCCCAGAAGATCCTTCAGCGTGTCCAACCGCACAAAGTACGGACCCTTGCTGTCGCCCTCCTCAGGAGCCGAATACTGGAGATGCCGGGCAGCCAAAGGGTTATCCTCTGGCGATATTGGATCCAGAGATACCCTTCGCGACGACACTTCAAGGTCGCCCGCTTCTTGAGCTGGGGAGTCCGTGGGAGGTGTTTTGCTCTCCATCATCTCCGAAAGAAGATCCCCCAAAGATGAACTCTGTCGAGAAGGGCTGCTATCTGGACTACAATTTACAAGCATCGGCTATTGTCTTCAGAAGTAAGGTAGGATATCTTCCCTATTAAGTACTTTTTGGTTACTTACAGCTCGGTAGAGGGCTGATCCTCGCACGGACTTTGTGCAGCAAGAATGCCCTCCGAGGCAGGACCCTCTCGCGGAGATTTCTTCTCCCGTTTGGAAACCTTAGTTTCCGGATCTTCAGAGGTAGTCCTCTTCCTTCCCCGGGGAGAGAGAATGTCAGATTCTTCCCCTTGGTTATCCTCCCTCGCGGAGGTGCTCATTCCCTCGATTGGAATAGGTAGCGATGGAGGCCCGCTTTTGCCCTCTTTATTCCCCCCTTCATCTTCCTTTGAGGGAACTAGACAAGGTGCTGGCTCGAGCATCTTTTCTAGCACCAAATTGTCCAAGCCTTCAGGAAGGGGGGTCGAACACCGGATCATCTTCGCCTTTGTTATCTAGTCCTGGTCAAAGAGCGATTCTTCAGAATGATGTCATGATAAATAAAAGGACAGTGTATTCGGCCATGGGATTACTTACTTGGGCAGCAGGGCGGTTGCAGCTCAGGCCCACGTCCTCGGTAGTGTCCGGACACTCTATTTGGGGTCCAAAGAACAATTTGTACATCTCCTCATGCGTCATGCCGAGGAAATTCTGAATAGTGCGCGGTCCTCCCGGGTTGAATTCCCACATGCGGAGGGGCCGGCGTTTGCAAGGCTGGACTCGACGAACCAGCATAACTTGCATTACCATAACCAGATTGAAATCTCCCTCGAAGAGATCTCTGATACATCTCTGCAGTATTGGCACGTCCTTGGCTGGACCCCAGCTCAGCCCCCTGCTGATCCATGACATCAGTTGTGGTGGAGGGCCTGAGCGAAATGTGGCGGCAGCTACCCACTTGGCACTTCGGGGAGCTGTGATGTAAAACCATTACCATTGCCACAATCCGGACACCTCTGGAAAGGAACCCTTTGGCCATGGAGCATCATCAATTTTGGTTATTAGAGCACCTCCGCACGCTGCGTACTGCCCCTCGACCATCTTCGGCTTCACATCGAAGGTCTTAAGCCATAGGCCGGAGTGAGGGGTAATGCGGAGGAAGGCCTCACAAACGACAATAAATGACGAGATGTGAAGAAGGGAATCCGGGGCTAGTTCATGAAAATCCAGCCCGTAATAGAACATAAGACCCCTAACGAAGGGATCCAGAGCGAGGCCTAGTCCTCGGAGGAAGTGGGAGACGAACACAACGCTCTCGTTGGGTTCAGGAGTAGGGACGACCTGCCCTTGGGTGGGCAGCCTATGTGAAATTTCGGCGGTCAGATATCTGGCCTCCCTCAACTTCTTGATGTCCTCCTCCGTGACGGAGGAAGGCATCCACTGGCCTTGAAGGCTGGATCCGGACATGATTGAATGTCCGAAGCACCTGACCTGGGCTTTGGGTGTTAGAACTCGAGGAGGGGGAAGGATTCGATTGAGCACGGGAGCGAAAAAAGAAAAAGCCTTGTCCCTTTATAAAGGGGATGAATATCAGGCGTCCTCCTCGTGGCCGTTCGAGACTTACCTAAGATCTAGGAGTCATACCAACATGCATGGTTGGGTTACCCATGTTTGTATTGATGAGAATCCCGTGATAAGGGGAACACGATCTCTGCTTTGACAATACGTGTCAAGAAACCGCCTCGCGTTATGTGCGGGGCTGGTTAAAGAAAAATGGTTCAAATAATTACTGGGCCGTGGCGTGATGTCGTGCTGCCAAAACATGTCAGCAGATTAGATTTGTGGAAATATTATTCTCTCTACGATGGTATGTGGAACTTATTTTGCAGGGTCGGACACTATCCTTGTATTCAAACTCTTCTATGGTGTATTCGGAGGAGGAATCCACCTCGCAATGCCAAAGACAACACTACGCCGGACTCATCGTCATTGAAGCCTGGTTCAGGGGCTACTGAGGGAGTCCTGGATTAGGGGGTCTCCGAATAGCCGGACTATATCCTTTGGCCGGACTGTTGGACTATGAAGATACAAGATTGAAGACTTCGTCTCGTGTCCGGATGGGACTCTACTTGGCGTGGAAGGCAAGCTAGGCAATATGGATGTGCATATCTCCTCCTTTGTAACCGACCTTGTGTAACCCTAGTCTCCTCCGGTGTCTATATAAACCGGAAGGTTTTAGTCCGTAGGACAACATACAATCATACCATAGGCTAGCTTCTAGGGTTTAGCCTCTCCGATCTCGTGGTAGATCAACTCTTGTACTACTCATATTATCATGAATAATCAAGCAGGACGTAGGGTTTTACCTCCATCAAGAGGGCCCGAACCTGGGTAAACATCATGTCCCCTGCCTCCTGTTACCATTCGCCTTAGATGCACAGTTTGGGACCCCCTACCCGAGATCCGCCGGTTTAGACACTGACAGTATTGTTCATTTTCAATTTTATGCGTTGTACCTAGTAGTTAACTATCATCACGTATATGTGATGATGTTATATATTCAGTGATGAACTAATGAACAATTAATATATATATATATATATATATATATATATATATATTATGAATTCCGTGTTGTATCTGTTTTTGTATACTAATTTGAATCTAGCTGTTATCATCCACATATACAGATTGGAAAGCTTATATACACACATTGAAACAGAACACATAAGAACGGAAAACAGAGTACACACATTGAAACAGAGCAATACTATGATTGCTGTGAATACATAGTTATCCACGTCGAAACAACTCAACAAAATAAAACGCGTCCACGAGGCCATGACCAGCAGCCCTTGCCTACGGTAGCTCTTGGCTCTGCCTGAACTCGTGCAAGCGTTCGTCCAAGCGGCGACATGCTCGTGGTACATCTGGAGTGCGATCTCGAGCTCCAAGTTGGCTATTTTATCAGAGATCACCAGCTCGAGGATGTGATGGCCATGTGTCCTCTACTGCGCCCAGGTGGACACCTGGGCCAAGGAGGCGGCCGAGCCTACCGACTAGCGCGTTGGCATCGAGCAGGCTGCAGAGAAGGCGAGCAACGCGACCCATGCGAACGGCACGGCAGGCGTCCGGTGAAAGTACGGCGCGCCCGGCCTCTGGTGCAAGTACGGCGCGGCCGACCTCTGCCCACTCCTGGCAAGGAATGGGGGTACTGATGGGACGTCTACGCAGCTGCGATACCCTGTCGACAGCAGGCAAGCACCGATTGATTGGCTCTTGCTGTGCGGCGCAATGTGCCTCTCGCTCAATGGCACTCCAACGGTCTCGCCGTGTGGCGAGCCGCAGCCTATCGGTGCGAACGTGCTTAGCTTGCTCTGCGGCATGCCATCGATCATGTTGTGCGGCGAGTTGCAGCCTCTCAATGCTGACATGCCTATCTTGATTCGCGGCGCTGAAGCGCCATGCGCCAAGGGTCTGCTCAACCCTGGCGATGACGCGCATCACGGCGTCGTCCATTGCGTTGCCGGGGAGCACCTCGGTCTCGATGGGTCGTGGCACCTGCTTGCTTTCGTCGTCGACGAGGTTGATGACAAAGGTGGCGCTTTGCTGGGTTGACATGCTTGGAAAAGGTGGACGTGATACAGGCCGCGCTTGTGCCTCCGTGCATCGCGCGCCACCTAGGTTTATGCACAATATCGTTAGGTGGCAGGAAACAGGTGAGGAAATGGCAGAAAACGGTGGCGTGTTCATAAAACGCCATCAATTAATGGAAACTTAGCATATAAGGAACACCGAGCTTGGTGAAAATATGCCCTAGAGGCAATAATAAAATGGTTATTATTATATTTCCTTATTCATGATAATTGTCTATTGTTCATGCCATAATTGTGTTATCCGGAAATCGTAATACATGTGTGAATACATAGACCACAACATGTACCTAGTGAGCCTCTAGTTTACTAGCTCGTTGATCAATAGATGGTTACGGTTTCCTAACCATGGACATTGTATGTCATTGACAACGGGATCACATCATTAGGAGAATGATGTGATGGACAAGACCCAATCCTAAGCATAGCACAAGATCGTGTAGTTCGTTTGCTAAAGCTTTTCTAATGTCATGTATCTTTTTCCTTAGACCATGAGATTGTGCAACTCCCGGATACCGTAGGAGTACTTTGGGTGTGCCAAACATCACAACGTAACTGGGTGGCTATAAAGGTACACTGCGAGTATCCCCAAAAGTATCTGTTGGGTTGGCATGAATTGAGACTGGGATTTGTCACTCCGTATGACAGAGAGGAATCTCTGGGCCCACTCGGTAGGACATCATCATAATGAGCTCAGTGTGATCAAGGAGTTGATCACGGGATGATGTGTTACGGAACAAGTAAAGAGATTTGCCGTAACGAGATTGAACAAGGTATCGGTATACCGACGATCGAATCTCGGGCAAGTGCTATACCGGTAGACAAAGGGAATCGTATACGGGATTGATTGGATCCTTGACATCGTGGTTCATCCGATGAGATCATCGTGGAGCATGTGGGAGCCAACATGGGTATCCAGGTCCCGTTGTTGGCTATTGGTCGGAGAGATGTCTCAGTCATGTCTGCATGCCTCCCGAACCCGTAGGGTCTTCACACTTAAGGTTCGATGATGCTAGGGTTATAGGGAGTAGATGTACGTGGTTACCGAATGTTGTTCGGAGTCCCGTATGAGATCCCGTATGTCACGAGGAGTTCCGAAATGGTCCAGAGGTAAAGATTTATATATGGGAAGTCCAGTTTTAGTCACCGGAAAGGTTTCGGGGTTTATCGGTATTGTACCGGGACCACCGAAGGGGTTCCGGGGGTCCACCGGGAGGGTCCACCTGCCCCGAAGGACCTAATGGGCTGTAGTTGGGTGGGAACCAGCCCCTTAGTGAGCTTGTGCGCACCCCCAAGGGTCCAAGGCGCCTAGGGTTGGAAACCCTAGTGGGCCGCTGCCCCCCCCCCTGGTTGGAAACACTAGGGGGCTGCTGCCCCCCGCCCCCCTAAGTTGGAAACCCTAAGGGAGCCGC
>NC_041380.1:145209485-145233350 GCF_002162155.2 Triticum dicoccoides | reverse complement strand
GGCAACCGCACCCCTTCTCCTGGCGTAGCCTTACCCCTCTCCCTCCTCGTCTCTCGCAGTGCTTGGCGAAGCCCTGCTGGAGTGCCACGCTCCTTTACCACCACCACGCCGTGGTGCTGCTGCTGGACGGAGTCTTACCCAACCTCTCCCTCTCTCCTTGCTGGATCAAGGCGTGGGAGACGTCATCGGGGTGCACGTGTGTTGAACGCGGAGGCACCGTTGTTCGGTGCTTAGATCAGACTCGGCCGCGATCTGAATCGCTTCGTGTATGATACGTCCATTTTGCATCATGCTTCTATATCAATATTTATTGCATTATGGGCTGTTATTACACATTATGTCACAATACTTATGCCTATTCTCTCTTATTTTACAAGGTTTACATAAAGAGGGAGAATGCCGGCAGCTGGGATTCTGGCTGGAAAAGGAGAAAATATTACAGACCTATTCTGCACAGCTCCAAAAGTCCTGAAACTTCACGGATGATGTTTTCCAAATATATAAAAAACATTGAGCGCAAGAACTTCACCAGGGGGGCCACACCCTGCCCACGAGGGTGGGGGTGCGCCCCCTACCTCGTGGGCCCCCTGGTGGCCCTCCGGTGACCATGTTCTGCTAGATGGACTCTTTTGATGGGAAAAATCATAAGCCATCTTCTCGGATGAAACTCCGCTGCCACGAGGCAGAACCTGGGCGGAGCCAATCTAGGGTTCTGGTGGGGCTGTTCTGCCGGGGAAACTTCCCTCCCGGAGGGGGAAATCATCGCCATCGTCATCACCAACGCTCCTCTCATAGGGAGAGGGCAATCTCCATCAACATCTTCATCAGCACCATCTCATCTCAAAACCCTAGTTCATCTCTTGTATCCAATTCTTGTCTCCAAGTCTGAGATTGGTGCTAGTAGGTTGCTAGTAGTGTTAATTACTCCTTGTAGTTGATGCTAGTTGGTTTAATTGGTGGAAGATCATATGTTCAGATCCTATATGCACATTAATACCCCTCTGATTATGAACATGTTTATGCTTTGTGAGTAGTTACTTTTGTTCCTGAGGACATGGGAGAAGTCTTGCTGTTAGTAGTCATGTGAATTTGGTATTCGTTCGATATTTTGATGATATGTATGTTGTCTCTTCTCTAGTGGTGTTATGTGAACGTCAACTACATGACACTTCACCATTATTTGGGCCTAGAGGAAGGCATTGGGAAGTAATAAGTAGATGATGGGTTGCTAGAGTGACAGAAGCTTAAATCCTAGTTTATGCGTTGCTTCGTAAGGGGCTGATTTGGATCCATATGTTTCATGCTATGGTTAGGTTTGCTAGAGTGACAGAAGCTTAAACCCTAGTTTATGCGTTGTATTTGCGGATGCTTGCAATAGAGGTTAATCATAAGTGGGATTCTTGTCCAAGTAAGGGCAGCACCCAAGCACCGGTCCACCCACATACCAAATTATCAAAGTACCAAACGCGAATCATATGAGCGTGATGAAAACTAGCTTGACAATATTTCCATGTGTCCTCGGGAGCGCTTTACATCATATTAGAGTTTGTCCAGGCTTGTCCTTTGCTACAAAAGGATTGGGCCACCTTGCTGCACTTTATTTACTTTTGTTACTTGTTGCTCATTACAAATTATCCTATCACAAAACTATCTGTTACCACTTATTTCAGTACTTGCAGAGAATACCTTGTTGGAAGCCGCTTATCATTTCCTTCTGCTCCTCGTTGGGTTCGACACTCTTACTTATCGAAAGGACTACGATAGATCCCCTATACTTGTGGGTCATCAGTGTACGACTCCACCGACTGAGTTCTTGCAACGCTTCCGCATCGCGATCTTCAAAGGTATGAAGATGCACTCCCCTCTCATTGCTAGTAAACTCCATAGATTGATATTGGTGATGCTTAGCATTTTTTTAAATTTCTGCAATGATCCCCAACAGGGCTAGCACAAGAAGTAGATGATGATCAGATGAACACGGACCACACTAGGGAACCCATCGATGATGAATTCATCAATCGCAAACGGTTGTATACTAGCAAGCATTTGCCCACAACACACACAGCTTATTCCATCACAAAACAAGTTAGATGGATCAACTGTATGCCATGTATCGCACATTGTGAAAAAGTGATGCGGTAGACCTTCTTTAACATGTGTTAAAAAAACAAGGACCTCGAGGTTAATTTAACTGATGGGATGGATCATAGAGGTCATTTAATTTTACCTGAATGACCCATCCCATCAGTTAATTTAACATCAAGACAACTTCCCATCCAGTCACCCATCCGATGACTACTCCAGCCTGAGCACAGTTAACTTGAGAGTTCTTTTAGATGAGCTATTGGTGGAACAACTAGTCCTTGCTGATATAGGATGCCTCTTCGCATACTTATTGCGTACCCGGATGACTGCCTGTCACCCAATGGCCAATAGATGTTGTGTAGACAAAGCATATCGTCTGTGTTATTATTGGTCTTCGCACACATTTCTGGTTATAGACCTATTTGTCGCGTATCACACACATCTTGTTATATTGAACTGTTTCGGTTCTCTTTTCTCAACGCAAGCAGTTCATCCGAGTGAACCGCATGCCGTATATCGCACACACCTTGATCTGGCTGACCATTTCTTTTGTGTTGCCTAATCACAAACAGTTCATCCGAGTGAATCGTATGATGTATATCGCCCACACCTTTATCTGGTTGGCCGTTTCTTTTGTTCCTCCTCATCGCAAACAGTTAATTGAATTGAACTGTATGCCCTCCATCGCACACGTAACTAAAATCTTAACCGTGTTCGATGCATCCGTCATCGCAAACATTTTGCACCTTTTGACGAATTTTTTACACCATCGTTTGCGATTATTGTATCACACACAGTTTCGTCGAAGGGTCATTGATCGTAGTGTCGCGTTAGCAGCATCCTGCAGTAGTGAACAACCCATGTTTGATGATGGAAATAAGTGGTTGATACTTATGTGATCACGAGAGGATTACAGTGGTATCGAGGATATCGAAGATGGTTGAGGTTTATGGTGTTATGTGAGAATCATGGGTAAAGATCAAGCTCCTTGTGGTCATGTAATGATTACTACAGTATTGTTAATACCAAGCTTGATTTGTTCTTGAGGTGATTGTGTAATGACCATGATGGTAAGTGATTCATGTGGTGGTTACGAGGTAACCCCGAACAGAGTAAGTTGGTGCATGATATTGTTAACATGTTGCATGCTAGTAGCATCATATGCTCATGTCGTGCTCATCTGATATTGTTCTAGTGCCATTTTGGTCACCATGTCCATGCCATGTGTTCTGATAGTATCATGTTCAACATTGCTAAGTAACCTGTAAATGCCATGCAGTTGTTTATCTTGATTGCTTTGGTTGATGTGAGCTTGCAAGTACATTCAATGTACTGACATGGCATGTCATGCCAGTTTGCAGGTCATGCCTTGTTTGCTTGCTTGTTTATCATGGATCCCGAGTTTGCGAGCTAGGATAAGCGTTTCAGCCAAAGTCCCTGCGGAGTGGAGTCCATCCTCGTCGTTGTTTCGCTGCTAGAATCTATTACGCTTCTATGTGTTGTTCTGCTGCTTGCATAGAGCAACCTTGGTAGGGGTAGTGTCGTTGTGCCGATGTAATCCTCTTGTATCCACATCGATTGTAATAAAGAGCTGGTTTGTTCTATGCCAAGTAGTCTTGTATTCTAGAGACTTACCTCGATCTCTGGGCTGGAATACTAGGCGTTCTGGTCTCTCTGAGCCAGGGTGCCACAATGCTTGGTATCAGAGCAGGTATGGCTGTAGGACGCCTTAGTCCACGTGAATGTTAGAAAACGGTAGTCTAGAGTCTTGTTACTCTGCTGCATTTGATTGTTGCATTTGTTTGTCGCATAGCATGCATATAGACTCATTATCTTGTCACTAAGGGATAATCTTGTGAGTGTAGGTGGCATCGGTTTTGATCCACTACCTACACCCTCCTACTTTGTATACCTGCTCTTCGGTGTTTGGCGTCATCTCTGTCCCAGCGGAGTGATGCCAAGGTACCAAGTGTTCCAGACACCATTTGCGGGTATCACATCCTTTTCTTTCCGCCAGTCACCCCTATCATTTCGATGATAGGCATGTTTCTATCCCGGATCGTGCCATTCATCTCCTTGTGTTGGCAACCCTTACTGATCTCTGCTGTCAGAAAAGGGCAATGCCAGTAGGCCTTGTTTTTCACCTCTATCCTACCCTGTCACCCAATTCTTTGGACGTGTGTTGTTCCCTTTCGTACGCTTGATGATGGTATGGTCGCGACCTCCACGTTCCGCCACATGATCACCAAGACCATCCTCACCTCCGTGTCCGCCCAGATGCGACCGGTATTAAGCCAGCGCTTGGTGTAGCCTTGTTTACACCAACTCTTCCACACGATAATTCACTTTCGTGCACACCGCCACAGCATAATAGATCGCAATACCGGAGTCTCCTCGAGATTTGTGTGCTTAGGTATGCATGCATATTATTGTTGTGAGTAGCAATAATATGTGATGTTGCTTGAATATAATATTATTTGTATGCTTTGGGTGCTTTGTTTTAGTCGTTTCTTTTGCTTCTTCCTTTGGGCCCTCAGTGTTACATTATTTCCCCTATTAAAGTTGCTCGTCAACCAACACTGGATCCGAAGAATCAGTGAGGAGTTCCAATATTTGGAAGGTCGGCTAAATAGTATGGAATTCTCAGTCGACTGCATTGTAATGAGAATAACCGGTCTAAATAAAAATGACACCCTGGCTTGATTATCAGCATCAAGTCCACATCAGTATGCACTCTTCATAGTACTAATGATGAAATCAGCCAGAAGACAAGCTGTGTGCAAGACCAACAGTATATATCGATTCAAAGGTATGGTTCATTTACAAGGTTGATTCTACTATGAATAAGACTTGAACCGTGCTATACACTGGAAACCAGCCAGAATGTACTATGAATTCAGTGCTCAGCAACAAGGATAGTCGAACAAGCTTTTTCATATGAGTAATCGGCAGCAGAAATAATAAAGGATATATATGAGGTTCAGTCTGCCTATCGCAGAAAGAAGCCTCTGGTGCAATCGGGCAGTAATTGGGCCCAAAGACGTAGCGGGCCGTTAACGGGGTGAAACTAACGATGGGCTAGAAATTGTCAAATCTAGAATGGGCCTTTGATGGGCCGATTCTGTGTAACTTGTATGGGCCGTGCTTGTAAATGGGCCTGACTCAAGTAGGCCGCTTATGGGTCAGCCCGCTTATTTTGATAGGCTCAAACTTTAACCTGAATGGGCCACTGTTGGGCCGAGACACGTGTCGACGTATCATGGGCGCGTTCCGTCCATTCGCTGGATGACAACTGTCCGAACGCCGGGCCGACACGTGTATCTGCCGGCGAATGAGAACTTTACATGTGGAAAATCCCCACTAGTCCGCGGTGTTAATGGGTTATCGGATCCAAACCGGAACCCGATAGCTTAACAGCGACCCGTTATGGTGGATGCCACGTGTCGGTTACCCTTGACGAAAGCACTTCTATGACGCATGATTTATCGTCATGGAAGTGGAAACTTCTGTGATGATAATTTTTGTAATGTCATGGAACACTTCTACGACAACACATGTATGACTATCTTGATTCTGTCATAAAATTGTCATGGATGTGCATGCATGACAGAAAACGTGACCTACTATGACAAACACGTATCATCATGGAAGTGTATTTTTTTTGTAGTGGTCGATGTGTGGAGTAATAGTAGTAGATACATGTAGGAGTCGGTCTACTAATCTTGGATGTGATGCCTATATAATGATCATTGCATGGATATTGTCATGATTATTTGAAGTTCTATCAATTTCCCAATAGTAATTTGTTTACCCACTGTTTGCTATTTTTCTAGAGAGAAGCCACTAGTGAAATCTACGGCCCCCGGGTCTCTTCTTTAATATATTTGCCTTTGCGATCTATTTTTCTTTGCTTTTATTTTCAGATCTACTAAACCAAAAATACAAAAATACCTTGCTGCACTTTATTTTATTTGGCATTCGATCTATCAAATTATTACAACTTTCTCCCGTTCGTTTGCCAATTTTTGGCACCGTTACCCAAAAGGGATTGACAACCTCTTTAACACGTCGGGTTGCGAGTATTTGTTATTTGTGTGTAGGTGCCGTTTACGTAGTGTTGCTTGGTTCTCCTACTAGTTTGATAACCTTGGTCTCATCACTGAGGGAAATACATACCGTCGCTGTGCTGCATCATCCCTTCCTCTTTGGGGAAATACCGACGTGGTCTAGTAGACATCAACCCCTCGCACCTCTCCAATTCACGACCAAAACACTCCATTATCCCATCCTACCACTAACACCGCTATCACAAATCATATTTCCCAGGCTTTATCTTTCTGTGGTAAATGTTTATCTACTGGTCATCTCCGTGTTGATTGCAGAAACAAGTTTAGATGTCGTAGAAGCTACAGATACGACCACTTATCCTAATTTTGTTTCAACTCCAGGAACAAACCCCCCGTATATCGGGTAAAAATCTACCCACCTACCAAACCGCCACCTGTATCCAATAGCCTGCAAGATGACTCGTCTCCCCAAAACCCCACTTCCACCTCTCACCTCGTTCTCCCACCCTGCCAAACTCCCTGCTCTCCATCGCAGCCCTACCCTGCTCCTCCATTGTTCTCCCACGCTCTCTCAAGATTCGCTGATGCCATGAATACCTACCCTTGCGATCCCCTGCCACTGTTCCCACCCGACACTGCTATCATGGAGGCTGACAACAATCAACGGTGCCGCACCTACCACTATCTTGGTGGTGAGCCTCTGGTCCAATTAGGGGACTGGGCCATCATCTCCCTCGCGCCACCACTGGACCCCAAGTAGTTGGAGAAGGACTCCATGCTCATCCGTCATTTTTTTACCATGAGCGTGGCTTATGCATTGCCGAGATCTCTCATTGCGGGATGGGTGTTGCGTTCGTCCGCTTCCTGCACACCTGCGACAACAACACCGCCATTGCCAACAACCCCTACTTTGTTGGGGACTCAATTCTGCGTGTCATCCGACACGACAGACGTATAAACCATAGGGATTGCACTTTTATGCATGATGCTTGGATTATGATGGTTAAATTTCCACTGGAGGCATGGAGGCCTGAGAAAGTTAGGGAGTCAGTTAGTGGTTTTGGTAAATTCTTAGTCTGGAACAGAGATATGTCAAATAGAGCTCGTATTCTTATCAAAGTTAGAGTGTCTGATCTGCTGGAAATCCCTGTTGGTCATGTCATTTGTGAGAGCTTAGATGATTTTGGGCATGGTCAGTCATGGACATGTGATGTTTATATACTTCAAACTGATCTTCTTGGAGCCATGGGGGTGATGAGGACCCAATCCCTCTGATGGTGTTATGCACCCCATGTCTTTTGCTCCTTTTGGTGGAATTTGGAATGATGCTGACTTTGCTTGCCATGATAATGACCATGTTGCACTAATACGTCCATTTTGCATCATGTTTTCTTACTGTTATTTATAATGTTTTTATCCATAATAATGCTTTTTGGAGTAATTCTAATGCCTGTTCTCTCATAATTTGCAAGGAACACACCAAGAGGGAGAATTCCGGCAGCTGGAAATCTGGACCTAGAAAAGCTACCATAGGCCACCTATTCTTCACAACTCCAAATGAGCTGAAAATGTACGGAGAATTTTTATGAATTATTTGAGGAATATTGGACTCAATAAACACTAGAGGGGGGCCACCAGGTGGTCACAACCCGCCCTGGTGGGTTGTGGCCTCCTCGGCCCACCTCCGGTGCCCATCTTTTGGTATATAAGTTGTTTTGACCTACAAAAAAATAAGAGGACTTTCGGGACGAAGCGCCGCCGCCTCGAGGAGGAACTTGGGCAGGAGCACTTTTGCCCTCCGGCGGAGTGATTCTGCCGAGGGAACTTCCCTCCCGGAGGGGGAAATCATCGTCATCATCATCACTGACAACTCTCCCATCTTGGAGAGGGCAATCTCCATCAACATCTTCATGGGCACCATCTCATCTCAAATCCTAGCTCATCTCTTGTATGCAATCTTGTTACCGGGAGTATAGATTGTTGTTAGGGGGTGACTAGTAGTGTTGATTACATCTTGTGGTTGATTACTATATGGTTTATTTGGTGGAAGATTATATGTTTAGATCCATTATGAATATTAATACCCCTCTGATCATGAGCATGTTTGTTGTTTGTGAGTAGTTACCTTCGTTCTTGAGGTCACGGGATAAATCATGTTGCAAGTAATCATGTGAATTTGATATGTGTTTGATATTTTGATAGTATGTATGTTGTGAATCCCTTAGTGGTGTCATGTGAATGTCGACTACATGACACTTCACCATATTTGGGCCTAAGGGAATGCATTGTGGAGTAGTAAATAGATGGTGGGTTGCGAGAGTGACAGAAACTTAAACCCCAGTTTATGCACTATTTTGTAAGGGACCGATTGGATCCTAGAGTTTAATGCTATGGTTAGAATTTATTCTTAATACTTTTCTCGTAGTTGCGGATGCTTGCGGGAGGGTTAATCATAAGTAAGAGGTTTTTTCAAGTAAAAACAGCACCTAAGCACCGGTCCACCAACATATCAAATTATCAAAGTAGCGAACACAAATCAAACCAACATGATGAAAGTTACTAGATGAAATTCCCGTGTACCCTCAAGAACGCTTTGCTTATTATAAGAGACCATTTTGGCCTGTCCTTTGCCTCAAAAGGATTGGGCTACCTTGCTGCATACTTGTTACTATTATTGTTACTTGCTCGTTACAAATTATCTTGCTATCAAACTACTCGCTACTTACAATTTCAGCACTTGCAGACATTACCTTAATGAAATCTACTTGTCATTTCCTTCTGCTCCTCGTTGGGTTTGACACTCTTACTTATCGAAAAGAGCTGCAATTGACCCCCTATACTTGTGGGTCATCAAGGCTATTTTCTGGCGCCGTTGGCGGGGAGTGAAGCGCTTCTGGTAAGTGCAACTCGGTAAGGAAATTTTATATAGTGTGCTAAAATTTATTGTCACTTGTTACTATGGAAAACAATCCTTTGAGGGGTATCTTTGTGGTATCTTCACCTCGTCCGGAACCACAATTAATGGCCCCTCAACCTACAACACCTACTAAAAATATTGAATATGAATTTCCTTCGGGTATGATAGAACAACTTCTAGCTAATCCTTATGCAGGAGACAGAACTGAACATCCCGATATGCACTTGATATATGTGGAACAAATTTGTGGATTGTTTCAGCTTGCAGGTTTACCCAGAGATGAGGTGATGAGAAAGGTTTTCCCTTTATCTTTGAAGGTAAAAAGCATTGACATGGTATAGGCTATGCGATGATACTGGATCACGGAATTGGAATCATCTGAAATTGGAGTTCCACCAAAAAAATTATCCTATGCATCTAGTTCATCATGATCGGAATTATATCTATAATTTTTGGCCTCGTGAAGGAGAAAGTATCGCTCTTGCTTGGATAGGCTTAATTCAATGTTATATTCATGCCCTGTGACGCCACGAGACCGATGCTCGAGAAGACTTCCATGTGTTCCGGGTTTCGCCGTGTGTTTCATTTGTGCCCGCCCTTTTATTTGTGCATTGCATCATGTCATCATGTCATCATGTCATAAGTCTTCTGTATCTCACTAAATAAATTGCATGGATCTTCGGTCCATTTAAATCGAGGGAATTCCCATGGTGATTCTCTTTATAACATATCCTCTAATATTAGGGAGCTAAATAAAAACATTCCATTTGTTTGGATTTACTGTAACACTCGTGCAAATAATTCCTCATGTCTATTCCTCTTCGAGTTTGACCTTCAAACCTTGCCAATATCTCTCATCTCTTTTATCGAGGCTCCTCCAAAAACCTCAACATTTTTGGACACTTCTGAAACCAAGCCCTAGTTCAAACCCATTTGAATTAAATTTAAATTAGTTTGAATTAAACTCTTCTATTTCGCATGAAACTTCTTTTCTTGAACTAAGTATAATACTTAGACTCAGAAGGAGAAGTTTCAGCATTTTCTAAAACCCCCTAGCTATTTCTTTCCTTCTTTTTCCTTCTGTCTACTTTTCGGTAAATGGGAAATAGCAAAGGTTGGCCTTTTGATCCTAAGCGGCAACTGGCCGGCCCATCTGCAGGTCCAGTCGACCCCCCTCCTAATCCCTCTCTAAGGCCCTGGCCTTTTGCCTCTCCACTGGGCCGGCCCAAGGCTAAAGCCCACCCGAACCATTTCTAACCCTAGCCGCCGGAGAGGCCTATGCTCGATCCCCTCTTCGTTCCTCCTCCAGCCGCCTCCTCACCCTCTCGCTCGATCCCATCTGCCCGCAGCCTCTCCTTCCCTCGACCCCACTCTCTCCTCTTGTCTCGCTGCTCGCGTCGCCAGGAAGGAACGCGTGCGCCCGATCCTTTTCTCTCCCTCTCAATCGCTTGGGCCGCTGAGCTCCACCAGGAAGACCAACCCCGCGCCGACGACCCTGCAAGCTGCTGCCGCACGCCAAGTCCCGTGCCGCTGTCGTCTTCACGACCTCCTTCGGTCCCTGCCGCGCCCCTGCATCGAGCAGCCAGAGCCGCTCGTCGCCGGACCCCTTCCGCTGGTGCCCGGATCTGTGCGTTCGCCACCATCGGCTACCTCGAGGAGCGTCGCCGCCCCGCAGCATATCCTGCTCTCTCTGACCTTGGACAGGGATCCCGACGACCCCATGGATGGCCGGCTCCGCCAAGCATCCCGCTGCTTCATCACGGCCTTGCCTCTCCTCTCGTGCCCGACGCCGCAGGCGCACCAAGGGCGCCTCCCGTGGCTGCCGTGGCCCGCTGCTGCGCTTCTCCTTCTCCCAGGTGCCGTCACCGTCCAAGACTAGCAGGAAACCGCAACGCCTTTTGCCTCCTCATCCGCGCTCTGCTCGTCCCAGACCTCCCCTGCAAGCACGTGCCACCATGCCGAGTCCCCGCTCGCCTCCTCTGCTTCGCTTCAGCACGAAGATGAGCCCCTGCCTCTGCCTCCCGCCGAGTTCGGGTGGTCCCTGTTCAAGCCGCCTATGACCCGTGCTTCTCCGTGGCTTCGTGTTGGACTGTCAAGACCGTCAAGACCACAGGCGCCCGAACGACTACAAAGTTTTGCGTCAAGTACCTCTACTGTCATCATCGGAATCCCATGAACGCCAAGTACCCCGACGCCCGACGCCAAGAACCACTACCATCATCGAAGACCCGTGTAATGCATGCGTCAAGTACCTCTTCGGAAGACTCGAACGTCTACGAACCGTGTAAGACTACCGTCGACGAAGACTGCGAGTACAACTACTTCCCAATACGGCGACAAGTTCCACCACCGACGCACGTGTTGGATCCACCAAGTACCGCACCGGAACGCCAAGTACATGGATATGCCAAGTTCCCCTCCGAACATGTACGAATACGCCCGGTGATGCGACAAGTACCCCGATAACGTGTAAAACTACTCTGGCAAGATCGGACCGACAAGCATCCCGACATCGTGTGAACCACTACCGTCACCTCGAAGACATTGGAGTCATCTAGTACCTCTCCGAACGAACGTGAACCACTACTTCCGCTACTATCGAACCCAATCCGCTTTGAAAAAGGCACGCTTCGAAAGGTATAACCATTGACACGACCGTCCGTGGACCGAATGCATGTTATGTGATACAAGATGAACCCCGTGTTTGCAGCGTGCCCGTTTGTTATGTGCACGACCCTCGGTTGCCATGCCGCCGACACATGGGACACCCGGTATCCGGGAGCGCCCCACCATCTTTTGCATGCTCCTGCCACACTTCTCTTTTGCATCGGTATCTCAATTGAGTTACTGGGAACCGGAACGTTGCCGTGGCACCGTTTCATTATCGTCGCCGTGGCACCCCTTTTGTTTCCGCCACGATGACAAATGCTTCATAATATGCTCATGTCAACATTTTTTCTTAAACTTGCATAAAACTTGTTCATGTCATCCGCATCATGGTAACAACAATTAAAATGTTTAAAATTGTTGTTTGCTTTAAATTACTAATGCATATGGGGATTTACCGGGTTTGTTGTTTATTATATCCGGCCCCATTTAAATTGTTTAGGTGGTATAATTTTGTTATGTTTCACCTCTTGACATGCTTAACAACATTTAATATTGGTGAGTTCATAACCGGGAGAGAACTAAATAATTGTCATGGTGTTTCGTCAATATGCAATGGAGTTGCATATTGAGCTCCACTTAATTTGTAGTATTGTTTGTGCACTTTACCATGCCATGCATATTTAAAACCGGACATGCATCATATTTGGTTGTGCATCATGTCATGTTATGTGTTGGTTGTTTACTATGTTGTTTGCTTCTTTCCTGTGTTGCTTCTTCGGGTTAGTTCTGATAACGTCGCGTTTTTGAGGATTCGTTCGACTACGTCCGTTTGACTTCTTCATGGACTCGTTCTTCTTCCTTGCGGGATTTCAGGCAAGATGACCATACCCTCGAAATCACTTCTATCTTTGCTTGCTAGTTGCTCGCTCTTTTGCTATGCCTATGTTGCGATACCGACCACTTGCTTATCATGCCTCCCATATTGTTAAACCAAGCCTCTAACCCACCTTGTCCTAGCAAACCGTTGTTTGGTTATGTTACCGCTTTGCTCAGCCCCTCTTATAGCGTTGTTAGTTGCAGGTGAAGATTGAAGCTTGTTCTATGTTGGAACATGGATATTTTGTTGGGATATCACGATATATCTTATTTAATTAATGCATCTATATACTTGGTAAAGGGTGGAAGGCTCGGCCTTATGCCTGGTGTTTTGTTCCACTCTTACCGCCCTAGTTTCCGTCATATCGGTGTTATGTTCCCGGATTTTGCGTTCCTTACGCGGTTGGGTTATAATGGGAACCCCTTGACAGTTCGCCTTGAATAAAACTCCTCCAGCAAGGCCCAACCTTGGTTTTACCATTCGCCACCTAGCCTCTTTTTCCCTTGGGTTAGGCCAGCCCAAGGGTCATCTTTATTTTAACCCCCCCGGGCCAGTGCTTGTCTAAGTGTTGGTCCGAACTGAGTAGACTCCGGGGCCACCTTGGGGAAACTTGAGGGCTGGTTTTACTCGTAGGATGTCTCATCCGGTGTTGCCCTGAGAACGAGATATGTGCAGCTCCCATCAAGATGTCGGCGCATCGGGCGGCTTTGCTGGACTTGTTTTACCATTGTCGAAATGTCTTGTAAACGGGATTCCGAGTCTGATCGGGTCTTCCTGCTAGAAGGAATATCCTTAGTTGACCGTGAGAGCTTGTGATGGGCTAAGTTGGGACACCCCTGCAGGGATTTGAACTTTCGAAAGCCGTGCCCGCGGTTATGGGCAGATGGGAATTTGTTAACGTCCGATTGTAGAAAACCTGAAGTTGACTTTAATTAAAATACATCAACCGCGTGTGTAACCGTGATGGTCTCTTTCCGGCGGAGTCCGGGAAGTGAACACGGTGTTGGAGTTATGCTTGACGTAAGTTGCTTTAGGATCACTTCTTGATCATACTTTCTCGAATGTGCTTTGCCTTCTCTTCTCGCTCTCATTTGCGTATGTTAGCCACTATATATGCTAGTCACTTGCTGCAGCTCCACCTCATACCTTTACCTTACCCATAAGCTTAAATAGTCTTGATCGTGAGGGTGTGAGATTGCTGAGTCCCCGTGACTCACAGATACTTCCAAAACCAGCTTGCAGGTGCCGATGAGTCCGTGCAGTTGACGCAACCAAGCTCAAGGAGGAGCCCAGTTGGGGTCGATCGGGGACCTTCGTCGCATTTGGGGTTCTTCTTTTATTTTGGTTCCGTAGTCGGACCTTGATTGTATTTGGATGATGTAATGCTTTATTCATGTATTGTGTGAAGTGGCGATTGTAAGCCAACTATGTATCTCTTTCTCTTATGTATTACATGGGTTGTGTGAAGATTACCTCGCTTGCGACATTGCTTTCAATGCGGTTATGCCTTTAAGTCGTGCTTCGACACGTGGGAGATATAGCCGCATCGAGGGCGTTACAAGTTGGTATCAGAGCCTTCCCCGACCTTAGGATCCCCCATTGCTTGATCGTTTTTAGCAGCCGAGTTGTGTCTAGAAAAATGTTTTGAGTTAATTAGGAATTATATATCAGAGAGTTTAGGAATTCTTTTTACTCCCCAGTCTCGTCATCGCTCTGGTAAGGCATCCTGACGTAGAGTTTTGACTCTTCTCTTCTCAAATTTCACTAAAAATTTTTGTAGGATCACGCGGGTATCTTGGAATCGTTCCGATGGTTTTGTGACGAGAACATTGTCTTGGTGCCTCCTGTTAGGGGTTTTGTGGCAGTGTCCCGGGGAGTTGAGGTCCGAGGTGTTGTCGTCATAATTTTATCATTGCAGTTCTGGAATACCTGAGTTTAGTATGCCGACATCGAAAATCTCTTTTATGCAGTTCGTTGGTGAGATAACCTCGACGCCACCCAGTACTGGGGCGGGAGTTCGGGAGTATTGCCATAACTCGTATAACGGATGCTTTTTCGAAGGTTGAGGTAAATGATTTCCGAAGGTTTCTTGGTTATGTGTTGAATGATGGATACAGCTGGATGTAGGATTTGTTAGTTTTTGGTGAGATATTATGCTTCCCCTGTATCCCCAACACCTGATTGCATAACCGGAAAATTTCAGGAGTTTATAAGTGGGAATTCAAGTAGCTCTTAGGATATCTTCCGACAAATGTGTGATATGAAATTGGGGTTCGACGTCTAGTGGTCCGCCTATTCACGATCGGTTTTACAATGGTCTCGTTGTGTCTTAAAGAATCCTTGGCTATGCCGACTCGGGGATGCTTCGTATGTCATGTGCACTGCCTTGTACATGATGGTGTTGTACGATCGAGCCCGTGTTGTCACATCCCTAGCTGCTGGTAGTGCTCTAGGCTAGCTTCATGTTTGCATCATGTTTAAATTTTGCCTAAAATTGAAATGGGGATGTTCAAACCCTAGCATTAAATCAACTCAACTAGGGTGAATTAAAATCTTTTCAATAAACCCAAAAGGTTCCTAAGAAAAGTTCATGATTTCTGGGTAAGGTGGAAACCTCTGCCAAAAATGATGATTATATTCTTAGGTCATTTTTGGATTTTTGAATTAAATCATATTGTATTTGACTTTGGGCATTTAAATACTATAAATAATTTAAATGCTCAAATAAATGTTGGAAATTGATAAGGGTCACTGAAATAATTCAGAAAGTACCCATAATTATTTCCAGGATTTTATAAAATGATTTGATATTTTAAAACAAATCAAAAACAAATTGCAGAAATAGAAAAATATAAAACAGAATAGAAATAAAAGAGAGGAGAGGAACCTTACCTGGACCTTACCTGGCAGCCACCCACAGCCCAACACTGTGCAGCCCACCTGCGCAGGCCCAGCCCACCTCCTTCCCCCCTTGTCCTCTTCCTCCTCTGCCAGGAGGACGAACAGAGGCGAGGCGTGGCGCTCGCCGACGCTGCCTCGGCCACCTCCTGCTTCCCCCCCTAGCCACCTCCTGCTTCCTCTCGTTGCCCTGGACCCCGTCCGCGACGCCACGCACCCCCCCAGGCCTCTCACTCTCTCCCCGAGCTCCTCTCCTCCTCTGGCTCTCTCGCGCGCAGCCACCGAACACACCCGCCGCCGCCGACGAGCTCTCTCGTGGCCACCGGCCACCCCTAGCCTCTCCGACACACCCACGAGCTCCGCCTCGACCCCCTCCTTCCTCCCCACCGACCCACGGCCCTCCGGAAGCCCTGCAACGCCGCCACCATCGCCGTTCCGTCGCCGGCCACCGAAGCTCCCCTCCGTCGATTCGCCGGATCCCGTGCCTCCCCTGCCTCGCCAGCAGCACCAGAAGAACCGCGGTGAGCCCTCGACCCGATTCCCTCTCTCCCCGTGCCCCACCTCCCTCTCTAGCTAGCCCCACCACTTTGCCCGAGAATCTCTCGCCGCCGGCCATGGCGTGGCCGTGGCCATAGCCACCCCAGCTCGTATCCGAGCCCACTGACGTGCTCACCATGATCTCAGGAGTCCGTAGCACGCCCCAGCTCCTCCTGCCGTGCTCCCTAACCCCGACCCCGAGATTGCCCGAACTCCGGCAGCCGCAAAAGAGGTCGCCGCCGGCAGCTCCGGCCACCCCAGCCTCCGCCACCGCCACCGTTGGATGCGCCACTCCACCCTCTCCCTGTAGCTGCTTCCTGCGCGCCAAAAGAGCCCCTGTAGTTGGTTTCCGACGCGCACCACCGCGTCTGGCCTCGCCGGCGTCAAGCCGCCGGTGGGTCTGACCACGTTGACCACGGCGGGACCCCCCCCCCTGGGTCGATGACAGGTGGGGCCAGCCCCCCCTGTTAATTAGTTTAACTATTTTATCTTAACTACCCCCTCTGCTGACACTGACAGGTGGGCCCCCGCCATCAGGTGATTAGCTTAAGCTAATCACCACCTAATCTAACCCCAGAGCCACTGACATGTGGGCCCTAGTGCCCTAATCTTTAATTAAATTAAACTAACCCCCCTGTCTAACCTATGTCACTGACGTGTGGCCCCCACACGTCAGGTTTGACCCGAGGCAGCCCTGTTGACTTGCTGATGCAAGCATGACGCAGTGCTGATGTCATAACTCATTTTCTGGATTTAAAAATAATCAGGAAATTCCAGAAAATGCCTAAAACTTCAATAAATCATAGAAATTCAACCGTAACTCCAAATTAAATAAATTATATATGAAAAATTATCAGAAAAATTCAAGGAATCCATCTGTACCATTTTCATGCATGTTAGAACAACTTATAGCTGCTGTTTAGCACAAATCAATTACATGGCATTTGAATAATCACATATGGAGTTTGAATTTGAATCTTGGATCCAAACCAACTTCATTTAATCTGGTTTTAGTTGCATTAGCCCAAAACACATTCATTTTGCCATGTCATGATCATGCATCATATTGTGCATTGCATTGATTGTGTTTCCTTCTGTGTTGCCGGTATTTGTCCCCTCTCGATAGACGTGATACCGATGATGTGATCGTTGACACTGATGAAGACTCAATGTTATCTTCAGAAGTGCCAGGCAAGCAAAACACCCTTGTTCATTCCGATACAATCCTACTCTCTCGCTCCTGCTCTCTTTTAATGCATTAGGACAACAACGATTCAACTGATACTTGCTGCGGTAGCTGAACCCCTTTATCCTTTGCATGACCTGTCATTGCCACAGTAAATAGATGAAACCCACTAGCATGAGTAGGAGTTGTTTGAGCCCTGTTGTGCCTACTCATTCTTGCTTGTTTGTCATGCCTGCTACTGCTTAGAGTTGTGTCAGGTCTGATTTATCCGGGATGAATCAGAGGTGTGTGAACATGTCCTACTGTGTGTGAGCTAAGTGTGTGAACACGATTTGGTAAAAGGTGTCGGTGAGAGGCCATGTAGGAGTACATGGTGGGTTGTCTCATTGAAGCCGTCCTTAGGAACTGAGTTATGTGTTTGTGATCCATGATTCAGCTACTACCTTACATTGGGCCCTGAAATATGACCTCGCTCGACTTCTTATTCACCCTCGTCCTCTGTCCAGGAGTTGCAAGTAGTTTCTGGTGTTTGTAGTATGCTGGAGGCCGTGGACAGCGCTGACCGGAGGGGTGGGCTGTGATGCGGTAGGCACGTGGCCGGGTATACCGGACGCCCGTTTGGTGTCACGGAACCCTGTTCACATCGTTTGGGGCTGTGAGCGAAACTCCGGCCGGATCTCCTCATGGATGGAACCCGAATAGGCGATAAACCTGGACTAGAGACTTGAGTGTTTAGGTAGGTCGTGGTCTACACCCACGTCGGCTTTCGCTTGAAGTCTGTCGAGCACATGTCGTGTGCAGACGCTAAGTGGTGGAAACATGTATGAAGAAGTACACCCCTGCAGGGTTAACATCATCTATTCGAATAGCCGTGTCCACGGTAAAGGACTTCTGGGTTTCTTATATCAGTTCATAGACAAGTGAAAGTGGATACTCTAAAATACGCAAGATAAGCGTGAGTGCTATGGATGGCGCTCTCGTAGGGAGACGGGAGCAGATCCATAGTGGTGTATTGATATGGGGAATATGTGGACTCGTGTGCGCCACCTCAAAAGAGTTACATTGCAGTCGTAGTTCAGGATAGCCACCGAGTCAAAGCTGGCTTGCTGCAGTTAAACCCCACCATCCCCTTTGTTGATAATGATGCATGTGTAGATAGATCTGATGTAAGTCTTGCTGGGTACATTTGTACTCACGTTTGCCTATTTTATGTTTTGCAGAGAGACTTCAGTCTCACTAGTAGTTCCACGTGGACTTCGACGTTTAGCTTGATACCTCAGCTACGATCTTGTGCCCTCGGCAGGATCTGATAGATAGTCAGGCTTCTCAGCCTTTTTCATTTATAGATGTCTGTACCCAGACATGATAGCTTCCGCTTGTGCTTTGACTTGTATGCTCTGATTGTTGGGTCATGAGACCCCTGTTTGTAATATCTCGCTCCTCGGAGCCTATTGAATAAGTACTTGTGTCGTAGAGTCATGTTGTGATGCTTCGTTGTATTTGCACATATCGAGCATATTGTGCGTATGCTACTGAAATGCTTGGTATGTGTGGGATCTGACTACCTAGTTGTTTATCTTTAGTAGCCTCTCTTACCGGGAAATGTCTCCTAGTGTTACCGCTGAGCCATGGTAGCTTGCTACTGCTCTGGAACACTTAGGCTGGCCGGCATGTGTCCTTCTTCGTTCCTGTGTCTGTCCCTTCGGGGAAATGTCACGCATTGAGTACCGGAGTCCTGTTAGCCCGCTACAGCCCGGTTTACCAGAGTCCTGCTAGCCCAGTGCTACAGCCCGGACCCACTTGCTGATGACCGACACGTTCGATGCTGGGTCATGGATGCCTGTCCCTGTAAGTCTGTGCCACTTTGGGTTTACGACTAGCCATGTCAGCCCGGGCTCTTTATCATATGGATGCTAGCGACACTATCATATACGTGAGCCAAAATGCGCAAACGGTCCCGGGCAAAGGTAAGGCGACACCCGTGGGGATACCATGCGTGAGGCCGCAAAGTGATATGAGGTGTTCCCGGCTAGATCGATGTGACATTGAGTCGGGGTCCTGACAGCGTTGGTATCAGAGCTTGACTACCTGTAGGATTACCAAGCCAAACTGGTCGAAGTTGAGTCTAGAAATTCTTTAGTTATATAAGGGAATTGATTGTGGGATGGAACGTAAGGCTCTTTTACTCCTTATACCTCATGGCCTTCTGATCTGAGTCATCATCTTCTTTTCTACGGGGATTAAGAACTAGGCTTTCTCTTCTTTCTATCAGGATCACGTGTTACTAATCCGTAGACTTATAAGATTGTTGGATTTAAGCTTGAGTTCAGTTTCTACTACTTCCGTATGTTAATTGTTGATCTCGAAACCTTGATATTGTGCTTCCGAGTGGTTATGCCACCATTTTTGTGAATGTCTCAAATCTTTTCTGAGCATTTACAGCCGTCATGCTGTCCGAGTCATTCCAGGTTTCTAAATAGTCCGATGCATTTGCAAAATCCTTTCCCTCTGGTTTCGATGTTCCTTTATGCCAGCTCAATCACACTAATTGTTGAGTTGAGGTATTCTATTGCCTTGACATTATGTTGGAGTTACTATTATGACCCTAGGTGTCTCAGGGGATCATCTAGTGGTCTAGCCATGATTTATGTTCCAGTGTGATGATTCTGGCCGTCATTATCGAAAGCATCCCGTGATGCCATTTAGTTATTAGGTATTCTACTCCTGGGTTCTGAACCCGAGATTCACTCTACCTACTTCATGTTGATAGTAATTGCTAGTGCCTTTAGGATATTAGTAACCTTTGCGATAGTCCTTGAAGTCCGTGGTATCTTCTTCTTCCAAATACCATGAACTACTTATGGCAGATGTTTATTGGATCAAAAAAAAATCACAATTAGAGTACTCTTGAGGAGTTCTCCATTCATAAATCGTGACTCTGCCAGTTCTACCTTTCTGCATGGGTTATCCGGAAGAAATATGTTGAACTTGGTTCGACATACTAATCTATGCATCCACAACTCAGAAAGTTATATGTTCCTTTGAGTTGTTCTCGTTAGTTGTCTACTGACCTTCGTCTATCAATTGATAGTCAAGAGTATGCGTGCGTTCGTTCATCGATGCCTATGACTCTTGTGGTCTGTCAAGCCATTCTATTCTGGAATGACTAGGAGAAACAAACTCCAGTACCTCTTCCATATCTAGGATTGGGTCAAAGTAGTTGTATTCCGCAGATCAAATGCCAATCCAGCTTTTGGTTCTGCTCTACCTTGGAGTATTACATATTTTATATCGAGATTGTTATAGGAATTGCACACCATCCCATGAACTCTTGGTACAGTGACACTTCTTGCCATCACTGTTCATTCCTCGGCCCTCGTGTTGATGCAACCGGAATACCGACAAATGAATTGTGATGTGTGAAATCAATACTGCTAGCAACTCTGTTGCTTGGTAGTTAAAGGATAATAATTTCATTCTTAGTATGTTGGTTTTCGAATCATCCTTCTAAGACTGATCGTGCTACCTAGTCCTTATTTCGGTGCACCCTTCGATTGATGAGTTAGGATCTTGTCAAGTCCTCACTCATTTGATCATATCGTCTTGCCCTCAAAAGCAAGATTGTTCTCGAGCTTAGTAACATACCGGTGGTTCGTGACTTTCCAAATATCTTCTTGGAGGTGTTACCGGGTTGTCACCTGACCGCTATGTTGAGCTCGTGATCAAGTTGGTTTCTTGTGAACCACCTTCTCTCCAAGAATCGGTGTTAGATATCCCTGAGCTAGTTGGTTAAGCTAGACAACAACTTGGAGAGTGGGAAGATAAAATCTTGTCTGACTTAGTTCGTTCCAAAGGGATATTCTTGTGTAGTGTGTGTTGAAGAAAGATGATATCTTCATCGATTGGTCCTTGTGATCAGTTGCTGGATCTATTGTCTTATCAATCCTTTGATTTGAGTGTGGGCTATCGTCAAATCAAATCAGTACCAACGATGCTCATAATGTTGTCTTATTCGTGGTTGATCCCTCGAGCATACACCATTATATCTTTTGGGTCTGACCAATGCTATCACTTGTTCACTTAACTATGGAATTCCTTTTAAAAGGAAACCCAGATGAATTGTTGTTGTGCCCATTGACAACATCCTTGTCTTCTCCATAATTTTGCTGAACATTAAGCTAGTGTTGGAAACTTTTGAAAGCATTTATTCATGCTAGCTCATGAAGCATATGTTTGGATGAAGGTAGTGACTTCCTTTAATTCATGTGCATCTGATGCAAGTTGCCGCCGTGGATTCGAGAAAGTCAATGTTGCTTCTTTGGAATCATCCCAAATCAGTCATGCATACGTGCGAAAGTATTCTGTGGTTCGGAGACTTGCAACCTCCATTCCATGTGTGTTCCGTAGCACCCCAAGCCACTGACTGATTTGTTCGAGAAAAGGAGTTAAGTGTTAATCCATGGTAATGCACAAGACTTCGATACCCTCGTTGATGGTTCCCCCTCCTGAACTCGGTAGTGTTTTATTATAAGACTACCACGTGGTCATGCTTGTCTGGGACAATGTGTTCACATGTTTGTAGCAGAACCAGCTCATGTTTTGGAGCTTGCTATCGTAGTTCATCTCCCGAGAATTCCGCAATGTCATCTCGTCGATTTGTGTCGCAAACTTTCCGTTTTTCTTCCTAGACTCGATGAGTCTGGAATATCCTGACACCAACCAGATCTGAATCTCAGGCAGATATGATGGTTGGAATATTTCCCAAGAATTATAATATTGGTCGCGCGATAACCGGTAAAGTGGATGTCGTGGCCAACACACCCATCCGGTAGAACCATTATTATAGTATCTTGTTTGAGGAAGTTGGCCACCCCCCCATAGGGATTTCGTAGGATTTACTCCCTAGTTGCCCTATGGATTTTTGTGTTCCCGAAGTCCGACCTTTTACTTGATGTTTTAGATATCAAACCATATCTATGAATGGGTTACACCAGCACATCAAGGAGAACATTAGAAGCGGAGTGCTAAATGTCTCTCGGTCGATCATCCAGATTTTTATTTCCTTGGCCTCGCTAAGATGAAATCTGAGAAGTGTTATCTTCCTTTGCATCTGCATCATCCATTATCATTCATCGTGGTAGCAAGTTGTGTTGCCAGGATCCTTGACACGGATATTGGTAGAATCTTGATGATTGTGGAAGTGCTCAAGTTCTTGAGAGCACGCACAAGCGCTACGTCTTATCATCGGCACTAGCTGGGATTGCCCCAGATTTCCTCGGTTATGCTATAACCACTCCAACAGTGAATTCACTCTCTATTGTTGGGTTCTTCCCCAGTTACCAGAATCATTCCCAGCATTTGCATTTTGTTCCCAGCTTGCACCGCCAATGTGCCATTCTACCATGGGACTCTTCCATTTCCGGTGATAAGCAAAATTCATCCATTACGTTGTCTTCAACAGGGTAATCCACATCATCCAAGTCCGAGTATGCCATTCTACCGACCCCCTCCAAACGATCGCTCGAGAATTGCCTTAGGCCGGTTTAAAGAGTTTCAATGATCTCTGAATCAAAAGTAATTCTTTTTGCCACTTAAGGGGATATCTCTACGAGTCACCTTCCCTAAGCTGTATCGTTATGGTTTCATGGCAACTCAACTCCTCGCTACGTTGACAACCGTTCACCACCCTCTTAGGTGTGGAATTGTTGTCTACCTAGTGAACCCTTGTCATCTGCTTCACTCCATTCCTATGGGTGCGTGCTTCGTCTCTCAGCTCGAGAGATGTTGCTATGTCTCATTCCGTGGGTTAATCCTGAGTTGTTCGACCTTCGAGAAGAACAATTCTTTTAGGGTCTTTCCTTTCCCCTCGTTGTCATGATAGCTGGAGTTCTCAGAGCAAGACGACAAGACAAAGTTGGTGTTCAAATCAACGTTCATTTGAAGTGCAACCTGGATCGTGAAGATTGTGCTAGTTTGCGTTCCCCTTTCACCCTGCCCTACGCTTGAATCTCGAGACGAGATTCTTGTTTAGTGGGGGTGAGTTGTCACATCCCTAGCTGCTGGTAGTGCTCTAGGCTAGCTTCATGTTTGCATCATGTTTAAATTTTGCCTAAAATTGAAATGGGGATGTTCAAACCCTAGCATTAAATCAACTCAACTAGGGTGAATTAAAATCTTTTCAATAAACCCAAAAGGTTCCTAAGAAAAGTTCATGATTTCTGGTTAAGGTGGAAACCTCTGCCAAAAATGATGATTATATTCTTAGGTCATTTTTGGATTTTTGAATTAAATCATATTGTATTTGACTTTGGGCATTTAAATACTATAAATAATTTAAATGCTCAAATAAATGTTGGAAATTGATAAGGGTCACTGAAATAATTCAGAAAGTACCCATAATTATTTCCAGGATTTTATAAAATGATTTGATATTTTAAAACAAATCAAAAACAAATTGCAGAAATAGAAAAATATAAAACAGAATAGAAATAAAAGAGAGGAGAGGAACCTTACCTGGACCTTACCTGGCAGCCACCCACAGCCCAACACTGTGCAGCCCACCTGCGCAGGCCCAGCCCACCTCCTTCCCCCCTTGTCCTCTTCCTCCTCTGCCAGGAGGACGAACAGAGGCGAGGCGTGGCGCTCGCCGACGCTGCCTCGGCCACCTCCTGCTTCCCCCCCTAGCCAC
>NC_041380.1:145164958-145209041 GCF_002162155.2 Triticum dicoccoides | reverse complement strand
CTCCCCGAGCTCCTCTCCTCCTCTGGCTCTCTCGCGCGCAGCCACCGAACACACCCGCCGCCGCCGACGAGCTCTCTCGTGGCCACCGGCCACCCCTAGCCTCTCCGACACACCCACGAGCTCCGCCTCGACCCCCTCCTTCCTCCCCACCGACCCACGGCCCTCCGGAAGCCCTGCAACGCCGCCACCATCGCCGTTCCGTCGCCGGCCACCGAAGCTCCCCTCCGTCGATTCGCCGGACCCCGTGCCTCCCCTGCCTCGCCAGCAGCACCAGAAGAACCGCGGTGAGCCCTCGACCCGATTCCCTCTCTCCCCGTGCCCCACCTCCCTCTCTAGCTAGCCCCACCACTTTGCCCGAGAATCTCTCGCCGCCGGCCATGGCGTGGCCGTGGCCACAGCCACCCCAGCTCGTATCCGAGCCCACTGACGTGCTCACCATGATCTCAGGAGTCCGTAGCACGCCCCAGCTCCTCCTGCCGTGCTCCCTAACCCCGACCCCAAGATTGCCCGAACTCCGGCAGCCGCAAAAGAGGTCGCCGCCGGCAGCTCCGGCCACCCCAGCCTCCGCCACCGCCACCGTTGGATGCGCCACTCCACCCTCTCCCCGTAGCTGCTTCCTGCGCGCCAAAAGAGCCCCTGTAGTTGGTTTCCGACGCGCACCACCGCGTCTGGCCTCGCCGGCGTCAAGCCGCCGGTGGGTCTGACCACGTTGACCACGGCGGGACCCCCCCCCTGGGTCGATGACAGGTGGGGCCAGCCCCCCCTGTTAATTAGTTTAACTATTTTATCTTAACTACCCCCTCTGCTGACACTGACAGGTGGGCCCCCGCCATCAGGTGATTAGCTTAAGCTAATCACCACCTAATCTAACCCCAGAGCCACTGACATGTGGGCCCTAGTGCCCTAATCTTTAATTAAATTAAACTAACCCCCCTGTCTAACCTATGTCACTGACGTGTGGCCCCCACACGTCAGGTTTGACCCGGGGCAGCCCTGTTGACTTGCTGATGCAAGCATGACGCAGTGCTGATGTCATAACTCATTTTCTGGATTTAAAAATAATCAGGAAATTCCAGAAAATGCCTAAAACTTCAATAAATCATAGAAATTCAACCGTAACTCCAAATTAAATAAATTATATATGAAAAATTATCAAAAAAATTCAAGGAATCCATATGTACCATTTTAATGCATGTTAGAACAACTTATAGCTGCTGTTTAGCACAAATCAATTACATGGCATTTGAATAATCACATATGGAGTTTGAATTTGAATCTTGGATCCAAACCAACTTCATTTAATCTGGTTTTAGTTGCATTAGCCCAAAACACATTCATTTTGCCATGTCATGATCATGCATCATATTGTGCATTGCATTGATTGTGTTTCCTTCTGTGTTGCCGGTATTTGTCCCCTCTCGATAGACGTGATACCGATGATGTGATCGTTGACACTGATGAAGACTCAATGTTATCTTCAGAAGTGCCAGGCAAGCAAAACACCCTTGTTCATTCCGATACAATCCTACTCTCTCGCTCCTGCTCTCTTTTAATGCATTAGGACAACAACGATTCAACTGTTACTTGCTGCGGTAGCTGAACCCCTTTATCCTTTGCATGACCTGTCATTGCCACAGTAAATAGATGAAACCCACTAGCATGAGTAGGAGTTGTTTGAGCCCTGTTGTGCCTACTCATTCTTGCTTGTTTGTCATGCCTGCTACTGCTTAGAGTTGTGTCAGGTCTGATTTATCCGGGATGAATCAGAGGTGTGTGAACATGTCCTACTGTGTGTGAGCTAAGTGTGTGAACACGATTTGGTAAAAGGTGTCGGTGAGAGGCCATGTAGGAGTACATGGTGGGTTGTCTCATTGAAGCCGTCCTTAGGAACTGAGTTCTGTGTTTGTGATCCATGATTCAGCTACTACCATACATTGGGCCCTGAAATATGACCCCGCTCGACTTCTTATTCACCCTCGTCCTCTGTCCAGGAGTTGCAAGTAGTTTCTGGTGTTTGTAGTATGCTGGAGGCCGTGGACAGTGCTGACCGGAGGGGTGGGCTGTGATGCGGTAGGCACGTGGCCGGGTATACCGGGCGCCCGTTTGGTGTCACGGAACCCTGTTCACATCGTTTGGGGCTGTGAGCGAAACTCCGGCCGGATCTCCTCATGGATGGAACCCGAATAGGCGATAAACCTGGACTAGAGACTTGAGTGTTTAGGTAGGTCGTGGTCTACACCCACGTCGGCTTTCGCTTGAAGTCTGCCGAGCACATGTCGTGTGCAGACGCTAAGTGGTGGAAACATGTATGAAGAAGTACACCCCTGCAGGGTTAACATCATCTATTCGAATAGCCGTGTCCACGGTAAAGGACTTCTGGGTTGCTTATATCAGTTCATAGACAAGTGAAAGTGGATACTCTAAAATACGCAAGATAAGCGTGAGTGCTATGGATGGCGCTCTCGTAGGGAGACGGGAGCAGATCCATAGTGGTGTATTGATATGGGGAATATGTGGACTCGTGTGCGCCACCTCAAAAGAGTTACATTGCAGTCGTAGTTCAGGATAGCCACCGAGTCAAAGCTGGCTTGCTGCAGTTAAACCCCACCATCCCCTTTGTTGATAATGATGCATGTGTAGATAGATCTGATGTAAGTCTTGCTGGGTACATTTGTACTCACGTTTGCCTATTTTATGTTTTGCAGAGAGACTTCAGTCTCACTAGTAGTTCCACGTGGACTTCGATGTTTAGCTTGATACCTCAGCTACGATCTTGTGCCCTCGGCAGGATCTGATAGATAGTCAGGCTTCTCAGCCTTTTTCATTTATAGATGTCTGTACCCAGACATGATAGCTTCCGCTTGTGCTTTGACTTGTATGCTCTGATTGTTGGGTCATGAGACCCCTGTTTGTAATATCTCGCTCCTCGGAGCCTATTGAATAAGTACTTGTGTCGTAGAGTCATGTTGTGATGCTTCGTTGTATTTGCACATATCGAGCATATTGTGCGTATGCTACTGAAATGCTTGGTATGTGTGGGATCTGACTACCTAGTTGTTTATCTTTAGTAGCCTCTCTTACCGGGAAATGTCTCCTAGTGTTACCGCTGAGCCATGGTAGCTTGCTACTGCTCTGGAACACTTAGGCTGGCCGGCATGTGTCCTTCTTCGTTCCTGTGTCTGTCCCTTCGGGGAAATGTCACGCATTGAGTATCGGAGTCCTGTTAGCCCGCTACAGCCCGGTTTACCAGAGTCCTGCTAGCCCAGTGCTACAGCCCGGACCCACTTGCTGATGACCGACACGTTCGATGCTGGGTCATGGATGCCTGTCCCTGTAAGTCTGTGCCACTTTGGGTTTACGACTAGCCATGTCAGCCCGGGCTCTTTATCATATGGATGCTAGCGACACTATCATATACGTGAGCCAAAATGCGCAAACGGTCCCGGGCAAAGGTAAGGCGACACCCGTGGGGATACCGTGCGTGAGGCCGCAAAGTGATATGTGGTGTTCCCGGCTAGATCGATGTGAGATTGAGTCGGGGTCCTGACACGTGTAGGCCCCACCACGAAAACTTCGGACGAAATCTCTATCATATGTTTGTTCTGGCTTATTCTGCAAGCCAACCCTTTGTTTTTGGTTTTGAGTTGTGGTATTCGAGTTGCTTCGAAGTCAAATGTTGATTCCATATTTTTCCTAAGTGGTGTTCTCATAATCCTATGTGAATACTAAACCTTCATGATAATCGAGACTGTCATGTCAATCCTTTTCAACCGGTGTGTCTCTCGCCAAGCGGATCCGTTCATGTTCAACATCCACAAGATTCAATCTCAACTTTCTAAACGGTGTTCGTTCATCCATCCTAAGTTGTCTTTGTTGTCCCTCCCTCCCACCCTTGCTTCTTAAGGACTCAGATTCCTTAATCAAGTATCCATGGTATCGATGGAAGTCTCTCCATTCTTTTCTTTCAATGTTCGTGTCCGGTGATTCTCATGAAGATTCTAACGGAGCTTCAAGTTCGTCACCCTTTACTCATTTTTTTCTTCTCCGGTGGTTTAAATTCAAGCGTTATTGATCATATCTTTCTCCTCGTTTCAAATACCCTATCATGCCGGTGCTCCTCATATTCATTCACTTCTCGCTATTCTATTGTTCCAGAGTGCTCAAGTTTTCTCGAAGATTCGTATTTTCATTCCTAACCCGTTCAAGTTATTTCGAGGTTCTTATCTTATTCTAGCCATTTAATTCAACTGGCGCAATCTATCTTCTAAATCGTTTTACGGTGTTTCTTTTCAGTGGGCCCTAACCCACAGGTCATTTCCCAGGATCTTACCTGATTCTTCTTATTTTCCTGGAGCTACCCTCAAATTCATCTTAAAGTTTGACGTAAGAATGATTTATCATCAGTCACATGATTTTCTCCAAGATCTTTCACATTCTTTTCATCATTGGCTCAATCTCTTCGATTTTATTATTCCGGTGTGCCTCAATAATTCTTGGTGATGTTTCTCGTTGTCATTCTCATCATTTGAAGACCGAAGAAGAGTTTACATCCATATCTTATCCGTTCTCTCAGAGATTCGTGGTTCTAGTTCAAGGCCATCCTCTCGTAAGTGTTATGATCGCGAAAATTCTTTTCACACATCCGGAGCATTTCAAGGGTATTTTCAGTTCGATTATCTGGAGTCCATCATTTCAGAAGACTTGTTCATTCTCAGCTTTCAGCTCTCGTTCCCCAAATCTCACCGGTGCATCATTCAATATTCTCTAATCAGCTCATGATCTTTTGTTCTCGTGGATCTAATTTCCATCAAGTATTTTTCATTCGTTCTCTAATTCCTTTCCGGTGATTTATCCCTTTACTTCGTTCTTTGTTAATGCTTACGGTGGTTCGTTCAAGATTTTTCTTCTTTCTTATCATATCAATTCATTCGTTGCTTCAATCCTACCGGTGGTTTGTTGAAGACCTTCTCAAGTTTGCGCTATATCTATCTTAATCCTTTCTATGAGAATAAGTAGTATGCCAAATCCGTTGCTTGTCCTCAATCTAAATTGGTGAAGGTTAAGCATAAGGTAATTCTTGTTCTTGTTTCATCGAGTAAATTCTATTCCCTATTCCGGAGGCTCATCAAATTCCTGATTTCAATTGTTTCATCTTCTCTTTTTCCTGGAGTTCCAACCTTTTTCAATTACATCTCCACGGAGATTCATTTAAATCATTGAAAGGCTTCAACCTTATTCTTTTAATCCTCCATTTCGTTTGATCATTCTTTTTTACCGGAGTTTTCACGAAGACTCGACATGGTGATTCATCAAGGATTTAATTCCTTCTGGAAGTTTTCATCGACATTCATTTCTAGGGACCTCAAGTATTCTTCATCTTGCTATCCGGAGTTGTCGGAGTAAATAGCCATGGGTAGCCTAGCCGGCTTCCCCTGGCCCTTCTGAAGAAATTACGAGCCGATCCGGCTCTCAAGAATCCAAGACATAGGGTCGCCTTCCCCTGGCCGGCTGTCTCCCAGGCCGGCTATTGGAAGGCGGCCCAACTTTAGCCCTCATGAAGAAAGCCATGGGAGTGCCGACTTCGAGAAGCCGACCGCAAGGAGGCCGACTCCAAGAAGCCGGCTCCCATAAAGCGGTAGAGACCGTACCCTCAAAGTTTGCATCCACCTAGAAGCGATGAGACGGGGCGTGGCTAGAGTGAAGCCTGCCACCCCCGAATCCCGGAGCGCGCCTGGCACAGTGCGCCGTACGGGTGGCCATGACCCGTCCGGCGCGGCACTATTGCCACACTAACCCTGATGTCATCCACGACGGGTTACCAGTACGGCCCACGGGCGGTGGGCCCCTTCAGGTAGAGAGACACCTGAAGGTGGCCTGGCCTCCCCCAGTCGGCCCGAGACGGAGCCGGCTCTCTCCAGCCGGCTTGCCACCCCCTCGAAGGAGACGCCCCATTAAGGAGACAAGACGTGGTGAGGCTACAGTGGCCACCCGCCGGACGGTAGCACTGTAGCCATGCTTACCTCGGCGAAGCCCTCGTCACCAAGATTGAGCAACAGTAACCAGCCACCGACAAGGCCCTGGACAGTGGGGCCTGTCTGTCGACCAGGGAGCCGGCAGCCGGCGGGACCCACCAGCCGGCGGGCCCCAGCAGCCGGCGCAGAAGCCGGAGAGCGAAGACACAGACAGCTGGGCCCCATGCCCAGCCGGATTACCATTGTACCCCCGGGGGGTAGGCCTATATAAACCCCCCGGGACACCCATGCAAAGGGTTGACCCCCAGCTAGTTTTAGACACCACACAAGGAGAAGAAGCAAGCTAGCCGTGCCCTTCTTCCTCCTCCCACCAAATAGCTCAAGGAGCATTGTGTAGCTACATGTCCATCTAGTGATCATGCGGAGACCCCGCAGAGCAGCAGTAGGGGTGTTATCTCCACGGAGAGCCCCGAAGCTGGGTAAGATTCGCCGGCGTGCATGCCTTCGCCTCATCCCGTTTCCAGGCACCGGTGACGTCTTACTGGCTCCCACAATGATAAGCCACCCGCTGGCATATGTCGCACCTACCACCTGACATTTGGCGCCCACTGTGGGGCCAGGTGCACCGTCGTCCGGAAACCTGTTCTAGACGGGAACCCTCTTCCTCCCCCGCGAGCGTAGCCAGCCTGGCATGCCCGATGGCGCTCGCCACGACGCGCTGCAAGGCGTCACCAACGCCTGCGCAGCGAGCAGCCTCGCTGATCTCCTCGATAAGACCGTCATCTCCGACGAGCTCGCCTCCGACGCGGACACCGACCACCTCGTCAACCTCCTCGGCCGGCTCCATGTCTCTGGCGAGCCTGCTGTGGACTTGGAGTCGGTTGGCTCCACCGATCCGATGCCTGTCGACTCCGACACGGCCTCGTTCGACACCTTCCCCACCAACGTCATGATCTACAACGACCCACTTCCCCGAGCCTATGGCTGTGACGCTGTCCCCACCAAGGTGATGGTCATCGGCCACGACGGCGCTGCTGACGAGAGCGCCCATGACGCCCCACACGCGGCGGTCCACGACTTGTCCATCCCCCTTCCGGCCGACGCTGACGCTGAAGCACTGGAGGCTCGCTGCCTCGCCCTCCTCGCGGAAGGCCGGAAATTGGTTTCCATGAGACGCCTTGCTGAGGCCCACCGACGCGAGGCCGACCACCCCGCCTTTGGCATGCCGCCCCCAGGTGGGCCCAGCCGGGTCGGCGTTGTCAGACAGCGCGACGCTGTCGTTGCCGACACGTTAGGAGTCGACTGCCCAGTCTACGCCACTCCACTCGAGAACCTGCGTGCCGCCCAGGCGGCCATAGACGAGCTAGACGGACTGGGGGCCGAAGAACTCCCCCACATGACCCGACGCATCCAGCAGCTGATCGATGCAGCCGCGCAGCGCCACGAAGCCGATGCCCGCGCGGAAAGCCCTCCCCCGCACCGAGATCACGGCGCGACGTCCCGGACGCCGACTGCGGGTAGAGACCGCGCGCGGCGCGAGAAAGAGCCGGCTGCCAGCCGAAGCCAAACCCGGATCTCCATCGAGCGAGATGCAGAAGGTCGCCCTCGGGACGTGGAGTGGTAGGGCAACCAGCCTCCGCCTCAGCCCCGTGGAGAGAGATATCCCACCCCTCCGCCGGTGGCGCATCCGACTCTCAGCGGCCGACTAGGTCGCCGCGAAGGAGTCGGCGAAAATGACACCCGCCATCGGATTGACCGCCTGGCGCGATCCCTGGCACTGGAAGAATAAGACGATGTCGGTCTGCCTTGCTTCGGCCCCCGAATCCGCGACGAACCCTTCCCCAAAGGGTTCTCGCTCCCAAGAGACACGCCCAAGTACAACGGCTCCGTGAAGCCGGAAGATTGGCTGATCGACTACTCCACAGCGGTTAGCATAGCCAGCGGCAACCGGCGCGTTGCCGTGAAGTACGTGCCTCTCATGCTGCAAGGCACGGCGCGGACCTGGCTCGACAGCCTCAAACCACGCAGCATCAACTGCTGGCTAGACTTCACAGAAGCCTTCGTCCGCAACTTCACCAGCACCTACAAGCGGGCTCCCAAGCCCAGACAACTCTCCTTGTGCATACAAGGCCCCGCCGAGTCAACTCGCGACTACCTCACGCGTTGGGCCGAGCTCCACAACTCTTGCGAAGGGGTGCACGAGGTGCAAGCCATAGAATACTTCACAGCCGGGTGCCGAGAAGGCACCCTCCTCAAGCACAAGCTTCTCTGCGACGAGCCGACTACCCTCGACGAGCTTCTGGACATAGCGGACAAGTACGCCACCGCCGACTCCTCAATGAAGACCGAGCTCCGGGTAGACGCGTCCGGAAAAGTACTCAACCCGGCGCCCAAGACGCCGGCTGGGGATTCCGGCCGACGCCCACACTCGAACGACCACAAGCGCAAGGGCCCCGCGCTGCCTCCCGCCAGTCTGTAGGTGGCCACAGTTGAAGACGTGCCGCCCGAAGGGCGGCCCGCGCCCAAGAAACCCAAGGGCGGCAGGCCGGCTTGGCAGCCGGCCTTCTCCTACGAGCAAACTCTCGACGCCCCGTGCAAGTTCCACAGCGGCGCGAAGCCGTCCAACCACACAACCCGGAAGTGCCATTGGCTCACCCAAATCTCCAAAGGCGAAGGGCTCGCGCCGCCTCCGCCTGCCGGCCCGCCGCCTCCGGTTCCGCCGGCGCGGCCGCTCGGCCCGCAGTCGGAGTCGTGCATGATGAGTTCCCCGACGAGCATGCCGCCTATATCGTCTTTACAAGCCAGCCCGAAGACCGGCGCAGCAAACGCCGAGTGAACCAGGAAGTCAGCATGGTTGCTGCCAACCCCGCCGAGCACATGCACTGGTCAGAAAAACCTATCAGCTGGAGTCGGGCCGATCACCCAGAGGTGATGCCATCTCCCGGCTCTTATGCGTTGGTTCTGGATGCCACCCTTGCAATGGATAGACGCGCCGCCCGCTTCTCCCGTGTGTTGATAGACGGCGGGAGCAGCATCAACATCTTGTACCGCGACACCCTGGAGAAGCTGAACGTCAAGACAAAGCAACTCACGCCTACTCGGACAGTGTTCCATGGCATCGTACCCGGCCTGTCCTGCGCCCCCATTGGCAAGATCAAGATTGATGCACTCTTTGGGGACAAGGAGCATTTCCGCCGGGAAGCAATATGGTTTGAAGTGGTGGACCTGGAGAGCCCCTACCACGCGTTGCTTGGCCGACCTACCTTGGCCAAATTCATGGCAGTTCCCCACTATGCATACCTCAAGATGAAGATACCAAGCACCAAAGGCGTCATCACCATAGCCGGCGATTACAAGAAGTCCTCTGAGTGCGCAGCAGCCAGCAGCCGGCTGGCCGAGTCCCTTGTGATTGCCGAAGAAAAGAAGATGTTGGACCGAGTCGTGGCCATAGCCGCCAAGCAGTCGGCTGTGTCCCCCGATCCCAAGGATCATGATGCTCAAGGATCTTTCCAGCCGGCCAAGGAGACGAAGAAGATACCTCTTGACCCCGAGCACCCAGAGAGGTTTGCCGTCATCGGGGCAAACCTAAACAGCAAATAGGAAGGCGAGCTCGCCGATTTCCTCCGTGAGAATTGGGACATCTTTGCATGGTCCCCTAAGGACATGCCGGGCGTCCCGAAGGAATTCGCCGAGCACAAACTACACGTCTGAGAAGATGCAAAGCCAGTCAAACAACCCCTTCGCCGACTATCGGAGGAGAAACGCAGGATTGTGGGAGAGGAGATAGCCCGGCTTCTGGCAGCCGACTTCATTATGGAAGTTTTCTTTCCAGAGTGGCTCGCCAACCCGGTCCTCGTGCTAAAGAAGAACAACAAGTGGCGCATGTGTATAGACTACACGAGCCTCAACAAGGCTTGCCCCAAAGATCCCTTTGCCCTGCCGAGGATTGACCAAGTGATAGACTCCACGGCCGGATGCGAGCTGTTGAGTTTCTTGGATGCTTACTCAGGATATCACCAGATAAAGCTAGATCCGGACGACCGCCTGAAGACCGCCTTCATCACGCCATCTGGAGCCTTCTGCTACCTGACTATGACATTCGGCTTAAGAAATGCCGGTGCCACTTTTCAGCGTTGCATGTAGAAGTTCCTCCTCAAGCAACTCGGCAGAAACGCTCACGTCTACGTGGACGACATTGTGGTGAAGACGGAGAAGCGCGACACCTTGCTGGAAGACCTCAAAGAAACGTTTGAGAACCTACGCCGGTTCCAAATCAAGCTCAACCCCGAGAAATGCATGTTCGGAGTGCTAGCCGGCCAGCTCCTAGGCTTCCTGGTCTCCGAACGCGGCATCGAATGGAACCCGGTGAAGATCAAGGCCATCGAGAGAATGGTGATCCCCACCAAGCTTCGAGACAACCAAAAGTTCACCGGATGCTTGGCCTCCTTGAACCGCTTCATCAGCCGGCTCGGAGAGAAAGCTCTCCCCCTCTACCGCCTCATGAAGAAGAGCACTCACTTTGAGTGGAACGACCAGGCCGACCAAGCTTTTCATGAGCTGAAGAAGATGCTGGCCACGCCGCCCGTCCTAGCGGCACCGACTGAGAAAGAGCCCATGCTCCTTTACATTCCCCCAACCAGCCGGGTGGTCAGCACCGTCATCGTAGTCCAACGCCCAGAAGAAGGCCGAGCCCAGCCGGTCCAGAGGCCGGTGTATTATTTGAGCGAGGTGTTGTCTACCTCGAAGAAGAACTACCCGCACTACCAGAAGATGTGCTATGGCGTGTACTTCGCCGCCAAGAAGCTGAAGCCCTACTTCCAAGAGCATCCCATCACGGTCGTATGCACCGCCCCGCTGGCCGAGATCATAGGCAGCCGGGATGCATCTGGCCGGGTGGCGAAATGGGCCATCGAGCTAGCCCCTTACACGATCTTCTACCAGCCTCGCACCGCCATCAAGTCCCAAGCATTGGCCGACTTCCTCGTCGACTGGGCCGAGACCCAGTACCTACCGCCGGCTCCCGACTCCACTCATTGGCGCATGCAGTTCGATGGGTCCAAGATGCACACCGGCTTGGGAGCCGACATCATCCTCACCTCTCCCAAAGGCGACAAGCTCAGATACACGCTGCAAATTCACTTTGCCGCCTCCAACAACGTGGCCAAGTACGAGGCGCTCATACACGGGCTCTGGCTTGCCAAAGAACTCGGCATTCGCCGGATCCTATGTTATGGCGACTCGGACTTGGTGGTCCAGCAATCATCCGGCGTCTGGGATGCCAAGGACGCAAATATGGCAAGCTACCGCTTCCTCGTTCAGTAGATCAGCGGGTATTTTGAAGGATGCGAATTCCTCCACGTACCGCGAGCCGACAACGAGCCAGCTGATGCTCTGGCTCGAATAGGCTCCACTCGGCAAGCAATACCAACCGGCGTCGCTCTACAACGCCTCCTCAAGCCGTCCATCAAGCCATCTCCAGAGTCCGATTCCATCTTCGTACCGCCTGACCCCGACACGGCCGGGTCCGGCTCGAAGAACCAAGCAGGCGACCCTGGGACTTCAGTAGTCGGCCCGGGGACTTCGGCAACCGGCTCGGGGACTACCACACCCGGCTCGGGGACTGCAGTAGCCGGCCCGGGAACTGCACCAGCACAACAGCCGGCGGCGGACTCCAGCATTTCACCACCCAGCCCGCCCACCCTGGTGGCAGTAGCCACATTGGCAGTAGGAGAGGTCGTGGCTCCGTCATGGGCTCAGTCCATCCTCAACTTCCTAGTAAACCAAGATCTGCCGGCTGACGAAACAGAGGCAAGACAAGTCCAACGTTGAGCCGGAGCATACACAATCGTCAACAGAGAACTCGTCAAGCGCAGTGTCACTGGAGTCCTCCAGCGATGCGTTGAGCAAGAGAAGGGCATTGCAATCCTCAGAGACATCCACCAAGGAGAATGCGGCAACCATGCGGCCTCAAGATCACTCGTCGCCAAAGCCTTCCGCCATGGTTTCTTTTGGCCGACTGCTTTGGATGACGCCAATGAGTTAGTTAAATATTGCAAAGGGTGCCAACTCTTCAGCTCCAAGAAACACATGCCAGCTTCGGCACTCAAGACCATTCCTCTCACCTGGCCCTTCGCCGTTTGGGGACTGGACATGGTGGGCCCATTCAAGACGGCGCGCGGCGGCATGACGCATTTGCTCGTCGCCGTGGACAAATTCACCAAGTGGATTGAGGCAAAGCCTATCAAGAAGTTGAATGGGCCGACTGCTGTGACATTCATCGCAGACATAACAACTCGGTACGGCGTGCCACACAGCATCATCACCGACAATGGCACGAATTTTGCCAAAGGAGCCTTGGCACGTTTCTGCGCAGCCCAAGGTATCCGGCTGGACTTAGCGTCCGTTGCCCACCCGCAGTCAAACGGCCAGGTCGAGCGAGCCAACGGCCTCATCCTCTCTGGCATCAAGCCCCGACTGGTCGTACCACTGGAGCATTCAGCCGGCTATTGGCTCGATGAGCTGCCGGCCGTCCTCTGGAGTCTGCGCACTACCCCAAACAAGTCAACCGGCTTCACTCCTTTCTTCCTCGTGTACGGTGCCGAGGCGATCATCCCAACCGACATCGAGTTCGACTCGCCCCGGGTAACCATGTACACGGAGGCGGAGGCCAAGGAAGCACGAGAATACGGCGTCGACCTGCTGGAAGAAGGCCGGCTGTTAGCCCTCAGCCGGTCTGCCATCTACCAGCAGGGTTTGCGCAGCTACCATAGTCGGAAGGTCAGGCCAAGATCTTTCCAAGAGGGTGATCTTGTGCTCCGGCTGATCCAGCGAACAGCTGGCCAGCACAAGCTCTCGGCCCCTTGGGAGGGCCCCTTCGTCATCAGCAGAGCTCTAGGCAACGAAACCTACTACCTAATCGACGCGCAGAAGCCCAACGCACGCAAGAGAGACGACTCCGGCAAGGAGTCGGAACAACCATGGAACGCCAACCTCCTTCGAAGATTTTACAGTTGAAATGCAGTATGTATCACGCTAACTTTTGTACTAAATACGAGACGATATCCCCCCCCCCCCCCGAAGGAGGGCTCGGGGACTGCCATCTTTTATCTATGAATGAAAAGTATCATGCTTATGACCTTGTCATTTCATTTACTTGTTCCGTCCGGCACCGGGTTCGACTAGTCGGCCCGGGGACTGGCCGACTGGAGTTATATTAGAAGTCCTACCCGCGGTCAGACAAATAGTGTGCCGACACCCAAGCTTAGCTCTTGCCAAAGTCACAGTTCGAAGAACCGGCTGTCCGGCTGGCAAGAGTCAAAAGCAGGAAAGGATGCCCACACGAAAAATGGCCAGGGACCAACGGACTAATATAACGAAAGTTGGTTTTCCGCCTACCACCGACCGACTACCAAAGTAGCCGGCCGGCCGGTTTCCATTCACTTCACTTCAATCCAAGAAATCTCGAGTACTTGCCTCCCCAAAGAGGGAAGGCGGCAAAGGAAAAAGCCTAAGGATAAAAAGCATACGCGAATGGAAACCAAACATGCACATAATAATATTTACATAAAAGACCTCCAAGAGGCCAGCATTCAACATAGTTTGGATACACCCCCAGTGGGTGGAACTGCGAAAGCTTAATAAAGATTGTTCAAAAGGCAACAAGCATGAAAAATAAGGACGGCAGGTCAAGCTGGCGGAGCGACCGACGAGCCGGGCTGGTCGGCGGAGACGGTTGTGCCGGCTGAAGGAGTGGCCGGCTGGCGAACCTCGGCTTGATCACCGTCTCCCGCAGAGGGTGCGCTTCCACGTGCCTCGTTGCTGGAGGCACGGTCAGCCTGAGGCCGGCCGGCTGTTCCACTAGCCGGCTCGACGTCTTCACCATCCTCTTCTTCGTCATCCTCGCCCTCGTCGCTGGAGGCGATCTCCTCTGCCGAGTCCTCGCCCACCGCCGGGTTCAGCCCGAACCACTCCTCCGGCTGGGCAACGCCGTCATCATTGATTTCAGGTGCAAAAACGCTGATGTTGGTGCACTCGGCGATCATCAAAGCACGCTGGGCAATAGCCGGCCGCACCTCCTCTAGCTCCGCGTCGGCCTCCAGCTGCCAAGTGCGCAGCTGGTCCAGGTTCAGCCCTGGGTACCAAGCTCGAACGAACTCCAATGCCCGCCTGGCTCCAAGACGGGCCGCCGACGCCTTCCAAGCTTCAAAGCGACCGACTGCGATCTCCAGCCAGTCGGCAGTCCGTCTTGGGGTGCGGGGGATCGTCTCGCCGGGCCAGAGGGCGGCCAACACCTGCGCCCCGACACGTTGGAGCCAGCGAAGCATCCGGTGAGCCGGCTGCAGCTGCGCTTGGACAGCCAAGAGCTACTCCTCAAGTGTCCGATTCGCGTCCAGCACGATGTTGACCCCCGCCTGACGGCACGCCTCGCGATGGGCCTCGATGGTTTGGGCGGCGAAGGCGGAGTAGCCGGGAAAGTAGTCTGCACAAGAAAATAGGCAGCAGCACAAGTCAGGCCAAAAACCAGGCGGCAAGGGGCAGGAGAGGAGCGAGGAAGGCGGTTTACCGTCGATCAAGTCCTCGATGGGGCCGAAGCCTTCATACACCGCTCGCCGGGTCTCAGCCCAGCTCGCCGCCTCGGTCTCAAACTCTGCCTTCAGGGCGGCCTCGCTATCCTGTGCTTTCTGCAGGGCCGCCTTGTGGCTCTCCTCTTGGTCAGCCAGCTTCTTGGCCAGGCGGTCACGCTCCTGGACCAAGGCAGCGTACTCAGCATCCTTGGTATGAATGGCGGCATGTGCTTCGCCGAGCTCCCTCCTCAAGTCGGCGTTGGCCCCTGAAAGCACGAAAGACAAAAAAACCCCAATAAGGAAAAAGTCGTCAAGGAAGATCCGACCCGACTGCTCAGCAGTCGGCCGGAATCTCGGGGACTACACCCAGTGGGTGCGCTGACGCGCCCCCACAGGAGACAGACAAGATCAAGCACTTACTTCGGCTGTTGGCCAGGTCGTCGGTCTTCCGACCCAACTCCTGAGCCTGGGAGTTGAAGGCAGCAGCACGGGAATTATGATATTCCTGAAAGTTCAGACAGGAAGCAAAAATAAGGTGGTCGTCAAGAAAGATCTGACCCGACTGCTCAGCAGTCGGCCGGAATCTCGGGGACTACACCCAGTGGGTGCGCTGACGCGCCCCCACGGAAGAAATCAAGAGACCAAAGCGGCCAAGAATGAAAGACTCACCCGGATGGCGGCCCGCGTCGACAGGAACTCCTGGGTGTACTGCTGCAGTAGGGCGGCCTGAGCTTGAAGCCGGCTCTGGACCTCTTGAGCCGCCACATTCAGCTCGCCAGTCCCCCCGCTGGGAGTCCACTCGGACGTGGTGGTGCTGGCCGCCTCTAGAGCCTCCGCCGACTGGCCGACGCCCGCAACTCGGCGCGACTCCGATGGAGCGGCGCCTCCCCCTACGCGCCGACGTGTCACTGGCTGCACCTCGAGGCCGGCTCCGTCCTCCGGCTCACCCCCGGCCGGCTCCTCTGGCGCCGCTGACGATTGGCCGCCTTAGCCCGCTCCGTTTGGCGCTGCCGGCGGCGCTCTCCCCGCGAAGACCACAAGGTCCTCCCTCCTCTCCATCAGCGGCGGGTCTTGGACGATTTCCTCCGCCAGGGGAAATGGGGTGTCAGGGGCCATGGCTCGGAGGGGAATGGCGAGCAGCGGAGGCTGGTTACATGAACCCTCCGCCTCCGTTCTCGCGGTCGCCGCCTCCGCCTGGGCCTTGGCTGCCGCGTCGGCCTGCTCCCTCGCCACCTGGGCGGCCGCTTTTTCTGCCGCCTCACGCTCCTCCCGCGCCTCACGGGCGTTCCGCTCCGTGGCCTCCCTGAGGTCGGCGCGGGGGTCCACGCGGCGGGAGCCCGAAGACCCTCCAGTCGGCCCAACTACGGAGCCGCCCGGACCCCGCTCAAGGGAAAGCGGCGCCCTGTCCAGCGAGCGGGAAAAGGTTAGGAAGAATGTTCGAACAGGAGAGAACGATGAAAAGCATGCGACCAGGCAATCGACGACTTACGCTGAGACCGTCTGAGGCTGCTTCACCGCCTTGCGGAAGCGGGACTCTTTCGCGGCCGCCTCATCTCGTTTGGTCGCCGCGGTGGAGGCTTTGGACTTCTTCGGCCGACTGCCAAAGAGGATTGACGCGGCCCGGCGCTTCTGTGCGTCGCCGCTGGCAGCCGGCACGGTGGACGAGCCCGCGCCCTGATGGTTGGCCGCCGGCTGGCGACGCGGGGCGACTTCGGCTTCGGCATCATCCGGCCAGTCCTCGAAGCTGGCGGTAAGCCCTGTGCCTCCGGGCTCGGCGTTGTCCCCCACGACGGCGTCTTCCATGGCGGCTGCCCCCAAATCCGGGTCATCGACGTCGTCCACCGTGCGGTCGGGGACGTACTGGCGTTCTATCCCTGCTGCCCCAGTCGTCAGCGGAAGAAGGGGGTTCTGCTAAGAAGAACCGACCGATCAGAAGTCGGGCATCATAAAGCCGACTACCAACAAAAAGAACAAATAGAGGAAAGCTTACCACGGGCGAAGGGTTGGCACGAGAATACGGCACCTTGCCGTATCGCCAGTCCTCGGCGAGCTTGCAATTGGAGATATAATTTACCATGTACGACACCTCCGCATGAGGCATCTCCCTGGTGCTCAGCCGGCTTGGGTCGAAGCGGCCGCCTATCTGACACATCATGTGTGGTCGGCTTTGGAGAGGAAGTATCCGGCGCTCCACGAAGGCGGCCACCAAGTCGGCCCCGCTCAGGCCTTCCGACTGGATCATCACGTGAAGCCGGGAGACGGCAGCGTTCCCGGCCTGAGACAGTGACCTGGACCGGAAACTCCATGAGGGCTGCCTCCCAGCCGGTGGGCCAGCTACGTAAGCCGGCAGGTTGACGTGGTCTCCTTGCTGGGCGACGTTCTTCACGTAGAAGTACGACTTCTGCCAGATCTTCACCGACTGGATCAGGGGGATGGACGGGAACGAATTGTTCTCGCTCGCCTGCCTCATGGCGATGAAGGCTCCGCAGGGGGCGGGCACGCCCGCGACGACGGTGCCGAGTTTGCTCTGGAAGAATTCCGCCCAGAGCTCGAGTGTGGGGAGGACCCCAAGGAAGCCCTCGCACAGTGTGACAAAGGCCGACAGCAGCATCACCGCGTTGGGCGTGAGGTGATGCAGCTGGAGGTTGTAGAATTCGAGGAAGGCCTGGAGGAACCCGCTTGCCGAAAGGCCGAAGCCGCGCAGGCAGTGCGAGCGGAAGATCACCCGCTCGCCTTCCTCCGGTGCCGGGGAAATCTCCTTCTCCGGCGCTACACGAACCCGAACAAAGTTCTCGCCGGGCAGGCGTCGCGTCTGGCAGAGGAACGCGACATGGTCCTCATGGACGTTGGAGCCATCCCACGAGCTTGACAGTGCCATGGGGCAGCGCGGCGAGAAGCAAAACGACACGGCGGCGGAACGGCGCGGCAAAGAGCTGTTGCGGGGAAGAGAAGAAGAAGGAGGGCGAGAAGGGGGCGGAGTGAGGGAGAGCGCACGAGCCTCTGCCGCTCCCCCCCTCCTCCTACTTATGGACCGCGCGGCGGAGCCGAGGAGGCGCGGCGTGGGGGAACATGGGGATCAACTGCGCCCACTCCCCCACGTCCTGCGATTACTGTGCCTTGATGGCGGAATAAAACCGCCGCGGGAAGGTGAGCGGCCCATGTGGGCCGTGGAAGATCCGCGCTCGGACCGAGGCCTGCGAGTGGCGGGCCCGGGCCTGTGGCGACGTCCCGTCGCGCGCGTGCGTTCGCAGGAATTCCTCGCCACGTGGCCCGCGTTCCCGCCTACGAGAAACGGAGCTCTCTGAAATAGGCATACACCAGCAAAGCCGGCTCTTCAGGGTAGGAAGCTGACCAAGCTTCTCGTCCCTTTGTCCGCCTCGAAGCTCGACCAGCTTCGGGGACTACTGTCGGAGTAAATAGCCATGGGTAGCCTAGCCGGCTTCCCCTGGCCCTTCTGAAAAAATTACGAGCCGATCCGGCTCTCAAGAATCCAAGACATAGGTCCGCCTTCCCCTGGCCGGCTGTCTCCAGGCTGGCTATTGGAAGGCGGCCCGACTTTAGCCCTCATGAAGAAAGCCATGGGAGGGCCGACTTCGAGAAGCCGGCCGCGAGAAGGCCGACTCCAAGAAGCCGGCTCCCATAAAGCGGTCGAGACCATAACCTCAAAGTTTGCATCCACCTAGCGGCCATGAGACGGGGCTTGGCTACAGTGAAGCCTGCCACCCCCGAATCCCGGAGCGCGCCTGGCACAGTGCGCCGTACGGGTGGCCATGACCCGTCCGGCGCGGCACTGTTGCCACACTGACCCTGATGTCATGCACGACGGGTTACCAGTACGGCCCACGGGCGGTGGGCCCCTTCAGGCAGAGAGACACCTGAAGGCGGCCTGGCTTCCCCCAGTCGGCCCGAGACAGAGCCGGCTCTCTCCAGCCGGCTTGCCACCCCCTCGAAGGAGATGCCCCGTTAAGGAGACAAGACGCGGTGAGGCTACAGTGGCCACCCGCCAGACGGCAGCACTGTAGCCATGCTTACTTTGGCGAAGCCCTCGTCACCAAGATTGAGCAACAGTAACCAGCCACCGACAAGGCCCTGGACAATGGAGCCTGTCTGTCGACCAGGGAGCCGGCAGCCGGCGGGACCCACCAGCCGGCGGGCCCCAGCAGCCGGCGCAGAAGCCGGAGAGCGAAGACACAGACGGCTGGGCCCCACGCACAACCAGATTACCATTGTACCCCCAGGGGTAGGCCTATATAAACCCCCCGGGACACCCATGCAAAGGGTTGACCCCCAGCTAGTTTTAGACACCACACAAGGAGAAGAAGCAAGCTAGCCGTGCCCTTCTTCCTCCTCCTACCAAACAGCTCAAGGAGCATTGTGTAGCTACTTGTCCATCTAGTGATCATGCGGAGACCCCGCAGAGCAGCAGTAGGGGTGTTATATCCACGGAGAGCCCCGAAGCTGGGTAAGATTCGCTGGCGTGCATGCCTTCGCCTCATCCCGTTTCCAGGCACCGGCGATGTCTTACTGGCTCCCACAATGATAAGCCACCCGTTGGCATATGTCGCACCTACCACCCGACAGGAGTGCAATTTTTTCTTCCATATAATTGGAGGTGGTATTATGTCATTCTCGATAATTCGAGTTCATGTTTCATGATTCACGTGTTGTCAAGGATGAGATATTTTAAATCCATCAATCTCGTCATTTGAAGTTATCTTGGATTATATTTCACCTAAAGCTTTCCCTAAGGATTGTTGCTAATTTTGGTGCTTATAAGTGACCCAAGTTCTTCATCTATCCTCCCGGTGAAATAGTTTCTCGTCTCCTTCTTGATATCAAGCCAATCTATTGTTTTTCCGTTAGTGGCAGAATTTCACCTCAGCTTTGAGATGTTCTCCATAAGCCCACTACAAGCTTACTCTTTTTATTGTTGGTTTTTCCAACAACTCCGTTCGACCCTTCTCCTAAGGATACCTTTTCAAGCTCTTTTGTAGCAGAAGTTGGCATTTTCTTCTACATTCTTTTATCTCAATTATCTATATTCTATTCTTTCTCCCGAAGGTCTAGTGATGTTGCTCTTTTCACTCCTCATCTCGGTTTGTCAAGTTCTTATTCAATTCCTTTTCTTTTCAATCGGAGTGCTGTCCGAAGTTGTTCTTCCTTGTTCCTCTTTTCTAACGGAGTGTTTTCAACTTCGTTCATCTCCGTTGTATTCTTTTCTCGAAATGGCTAAACCTTTTCAAGGTTCTTTGGTTTCACGTGTTTGTCAAAGCAGCAATTAGTTTTACCTCTCCTCTTCCTCTTCCGTTTTCCCTCCGGTGCCATCTTAGATCTCAGGACGAGATCCTCTCGTAGTGGTGGAGTGTTGTGACGCCCCGAGACCAATGCTCGAGAATACTTCCATGTGTTCCGGGTTTTGCCATGTGTTTCATTTGTGCCCGCCCTTTTATTTGTGCATTGCATCATGTCATCATGTCATCATGTCATAAGTCTTTTGTATCTCACTAAATAAATTGCATGGATCTTGGGTCCATTTAAATTGAGGGAATTCCCATGGTGATTCTCTTTATAACATATCCTCCCAATATTAGGGAGCTAAATAAAAACATTCCATTTGTTTGGATTTACCGTAACACTCGTGCAAATAATTCCTCATGTCTATTCCTCTTCGAGTTTGACCTTCAAACCTTGCCAATATCTCATCTCTTTTATCGAGGCTCCTCCAAAAACCTCAACATTTTTGGACACTTCTAAAACCAAGCCCTAGTTCAAACCCATTTGAATTAAATTTAAATGAGTTTGAATTAAACTCTTCTATTTCGCATGAAACTTCTTTTCTTCAACTAAGTATAATTCTTAGGCTCAGAAGGAGAAGTTTCAGCATTTTCTAAAACCCCCTAGCTATTTCTTTCCTTCCTTTTTCCTTCTGTCTACTTTTCGGTAAATGGGAAATAGCAAAGGTTGGCCTTTTGATCCGAAGCGGCAACTGGCCGGCCCATCTGCAGGTCCAGCCGACCCCCCTCCTAATCCCTCTCTAAGGCCCTGGCCTTTTGCCTCTCCACTGGGCCGGCCCAAGGCTAAAGCCCACCCGAACCATTTCTAACCCTAGCCGCCGTAGAGGCCTATGCTCGATCTGAAAGTGTGTTATATCGACTAGAGGGGGGGTGAATAGGCGATTTTTATGAAAGTCTTCAGAACATAGAAGTTTTGAAGACAAACGATAAAATTAAACCTATTACCATGCAGCGGAAGGTAGACTACACTAGGCAAACCATAGTCAAGTATTCAATGAAGTGAAAGCACAAAGACTAATAGCAGCTAGGTAGTAAGGATCAGGTAGGAAGATATTGTGAAGCCAAACAGAACACGCAGTCACTCAGTGAAGACAAATGATAGTACAAACATACAATGACTTCACAAGGAGTAACAGTAAGTAAAGGGAAGTGAAGATGAAACCAGTGACTCATTGAAGACAATGATTTGTTAGACCAGTTCCAGTTGCCTTGACAACTGTACGTCTGGTTGGAGCGGCTAGGTATTTAAACCTTAGGACACATAGTCCCGGACACCCAGTCCTGAACACGCAGCTCAGGACACCCAGTCCTCACCATATTCTCCTTGAGCTAAGGTCACATAGACCTCGCCCAACCACTCTGGTAAGTCTTCAAGGTAGACTCCCAAACCTTCACAGACTTTGTTCACCGGCAATCCACAATGTCTCTTGGACGCTCAGAACACGACGCCTAACCGGCTGGAGGATGCACAGTCCTCAAGTGTAATAAGTCTTCAGATCACACAGACAAGAAGACTTAAGTGATGCCCAATTCTCTCTAGCTCTGGTGGTTAGGGCTTTATCCTTGCAAGGAATTCTCTCTCAAAGGCTTCTAGGTGGGTTGCTCTCAAACGACAAAAGCCGTACTTTCAATCTGAGCAGCCAACCGTTTATGGTTGTAGGGGGTGGGCTATTTCTAGCCACTTGGCAACCCGACCTGATTTGTCCGAAATGACCCTGGGTCACTAAGGAACTGACACGTGTTCCAACGGTCAGATTTCAAACTCACACAGCAACTTTACTTGGGCTACAAGCAAAACTGACTTGTCCGACTCTGGACAAGATTCGCTCTCATAGTCTTCACTCGAAGACATAGGTTTTTGGTTTAGGCATCACTTCAGTCATTCTGACTGGTTCTCTTGGACCCCACTTAACAGTACGGTGGTTCCTATGACTCAACACAAAAGAAAAAGAACTACGAAAGATCTAAGTCTTCGAGCTCCATAGGCTTCATATAGTGTCTTCTCTTGTCATAGTCTTCAATGTGAATATCTTCATATACCACCTTTGACTTCAATGTCTTCATACATTTTTAGGGGTCATCTCTGGTAGTAAAACCGAATCAATGAGGGACTTCTACCTGTGTTATCCTACAATTCTCACAAACACATTAGTCCCTCAACTAGGTTTGTCGTCAATACTCCAAAACCAACTAGGGGTGGCACTAGATGCATTTACAATCTCCCCCTTTTTGGTGATTGATGACAAACTAGTTGAAGTTTTCAACGGGGAATATAATCTGTGAAATTGTAAAGGATAAGGAATTGTCTTCATAAGTTGCAAGGGATCCCCATGAAGATGTGCATATAAGTTAATTTGCTTTTGGAATGCAAATGCACATGGCAGGTTGTACTTGTGGAGATCCACTTCAACTTATGATGACAATCCACTATGCATGTGAAATTATATGAAGATAATGACATGCATAATGGAAAATGGACATCTGCAGAATGAGCTAAGTGCGGAATTTATCGTCGCACATGCAGAATTTATCTTCGCAAAACAAGGTGGCAAATAAGTAGCAGACGACCATCTAGTTTAAGTGTTACAACTCATAAGAACCAAATGTAGCAAAAATGAGATTTGTAAGCACGAAGCAAAATATAAAGCACCCGTCCATATGGACCCGCTTGAAGACTATCAATCTCATATGCTTCTCCCCCTTTTGTCAGTAATGACAAAAAAGGTTTGAAGACATAGTGCCTCTACTCGTTCCCATGAGGAGTAGGTGAAGTAGCAGGGTTGTTGGTGTTGTTTGGCAGTGCAGAAGAGCTTGGAGGTGCTGAAGGAGGTGGCGGTGAAGTAGCATCGTATTCTTCCTCAATAATTCTGGCAGTCACTGTGGCAGCAGAGGAAGAGAACTCAGAGTCTTCAAGGGATGGAGTTCCTAGCAGCACAACCCTTCGAGGAGGTGTGGAGTCAAACTTGAATCTCTCAGTGAAGCCATCCTCTTGAAGATCAGCTTTAGAACACATCATCGTGAGCCATTTCCATGTGCGGCGACAGGTTTCATGGGCAACGAAAGCATTCTTGGTGGCAAGATTTCGAGTGCGATTAACATCCACCAAGAGGCTTTTCATCTGATGCTTCAGCCAGTCATGATGCCTATCCTGTTTCTGATGTAGAGCCACAAGAAGCTCTCGGTCGTTACTGTCAGTGGCTTCAGTGGAAGCAGGGTGTGGTGCACGTGTAGTGCCAGCCAAAGGATACACCCGAGAAACTGCTTCAACGCCTTCAACGTTCTGAGTAAAACTCTGATGTTCTGCATTCTGAAGACTTAGAGGTTGCTTGGCAGGCTCAGAATATATGGCTTCAGTAGACATGTCCACGTCAGGCAAGAAGATCCGATGGTTGCGGGCTGAAGGCTGATACGAGATGGCGGAGTGTAGCTTGATCAACCGCATGACCCAAGGGGCGTAGAACTTCAAACCAAACAGATCAATGCCTGATGCAGCAAGTTGGCGTATGAAGAAGTCCTGGGCATTGAAGCATTTGCCATGAAGTATATAGAAGACCAAAGTCTTCATTGCACCCTGAAGCTTGGCATTTGGAGAGTGCCCTTTGATAGGCCAGAGAGTTTGCCTGATGATGTGATAGATGGTTCTTGGCAGGTACTCAAGGTCTTCAATGAAGAACTCTGTGGGATAAGCAGCATCTTGGGGCAATGGCTTCATCATGCTGAGCATCTGACTCATATCAGGTTCTGGCCGCTGAAAGATGCTCTCAATAGCTTCAGCATGCAGCTGACAGTCTTGCTCAAAGAGATCACCAGGAGTGGGCAAGCCAGTGAGCTCAATGATGTCAAATGCATTGGCTTCATGATGAACGTTGCCAGTCATCCACTCCAGGACCCAAGTCTTCACATCTCTGCTGTACCCTCTGATGTGAAGTGTGGCATAGAATTGAAGCAGCAGCTCTTCATTCCAATGCTCTTCGTCAGTAATGAACTGCAGTAGTCCAACTTCCTTGAAGCAATCTAAAGCTTCTTCTAGACAGGGCAGACCAGCTATAGCTTCAACGTCAAGGCGCTTGTGTGGGAAGATGCGACCTTGGTTGTAAAGAATGCAAGAGTAATAGCTTCGCTGAGGATAGCTCCAGAACCGATCAGATGATATCCTTTCCCTTGAGTACGGGTTCTTGGAGCTATTGAAGAACGTGTTGTCTGCCCTGAAGCCATTGATGTTGAAGGAGCCAGGTGCTGATGCAGGACCTGGAAACCTTGGCAGTCTTGGAATTGGCTTCTGGACCTGAGGCCTGTGCTCAACATGATAGTCGAATTGGGGACCGGCAGCAGACTCAGGAACAGAAGTGGTGGGATCAGTGGCTTCGCTGTCTTCTGAAGCTTTTGCTGGGGAGGGCTCCACATTAGCTTCATTGGTGGTAGCTGCAGATCTTCAAAGCTGATGTTTGGCGTGTCAAACCACTCGTCAATGAAGTTGTGGATGATGGTGACATCAAAGAGAGGCAGATCATTGAAGATTTATGCTTCTTCTTTGCTCTTGATGAGTTGCTCAAGAGCGTCATCTGCAAGATCTTCATCACTTGACAGATCAATGTCGTCATTGCGCAGATTGGCAGCAGCTGTTAGCTCTTGGCCATTGTTAGACAGAGGCATCTTGGCCTTCTGGGGCTTGGAGACGCGTGATAAGTCTTTAGACTACACACTGTCTTCAGAAGGTGCAATTGCCAATGGCTTCGCCCTTGAGATTTTTGGTGAAGGGGCCGGCTTTGAAGCTTTTGGCTTCTTCAACTGCTTTGGCTTCGGCACTGCACGCGCATCATCAGACTCAGTGTCAGTTGCAGGCTCATTCACTGCAGCCCCTTGAACCAAGATGTAGGTGATGAGGCCTTCAAGGTTGGCGAAAGGACCGATGACATTGGGTTCTGCATGTCGTGTGCCATCTGCCCTTGGAGATGAGGGACCAGGGTTGAAGTCTAACCCAAAAGTCTTCTTGTTCTGCTTCGCTGAGTTATGAGCAAACTGGAAGTTGCACTTGAACAGATTGTCGTCACGACACCATAGCAGTGACGATGAGTGTGCATCAGCAGGCTGTGGTCCACGGACCATGCATGGATAGAAGCCTTGAGCAATGGCTTCATCTCTGGACCTGGGTAGAAGATTCTTGAATAGCATGTCGCCCCATGGTCTCTTGATGGCATTTTTCTCAGCATACTCCTGGGTCACAAATCTGTATTTGAACCATTGTTCTGCCCAATATCTTCAAATCCATTGGATTCGGGTCTTGCGCTGACTGTAATCCTCTTTAGGATCTGTCTTATACATTTCTGAGAGTTCATCTGGCAGATCTCTGGAGGTCTCACCACGACGCTTTCTGCCACCCTTCCTTGCTGCTTTCTCTGAAGCCATAAACTTTAACCTGAAAGGCTTCAAGACGTTCAAAGGCTTCAAAGGTTTTCATTTGCTGGACCAACAGGAACTGGCTTTGGGAGAATTTATGTGATGCTGTAAGAATTCTGCAAATGAATGCAGACTATGAGAACCAAAGGATTCTCCCACAGACATGAACCTGTGACATCATTAAGGTGCGAGGGAAGGGGAAGAGGTCATATGCATTCTCAGAAGATTTTGAAGATAAATCAGTTTAGAAGACATTGACCTCATCGTGCGAAGACATTCACTCACGGATAAGAAGTTGGTTCCAGATTTGTACGAATCCACAGATCAGTATAAGTGAGGAATCTAACTACTTTGTGAAGCACAAGTGAATATACTAGGCATGTTATGAGATGCAGTATGAGAGAGATCTAGCTTGTGTGAACAGAAACTGCTTGTGGTAGAAAGTGACAAATCCATAGGATCAATGGTGCTGTAAAAAGAGGAAGTTTTATTTACCACACTAAGAACTACTAGACGGAGTGTAAGATGAGGCCGAGCAGTTCGATCTTCCGTGCCCTAACTTGGCGACGGAGGACACCTACGGCGACGGCGGAGAGGACGATGTCCGCGGTCGGCGTGAAGACGGCGTCGGAGAGGTTGCGGCAGCGAAGCGCTTCGTCGCCGGCGTCGTCGAGGGCTAGCGGTGGCGCTAGGGTTCGTGCGAGGGTGGAAGAAGAGATAATAACCGATGTGAGTGTGTATTTATAGGTACAGGGGCAACACTGTGCTATTACACAGGTGCCCCTGGCGATTCGCATCTGAGGAACACGTGGCCATTATGCGGAATTTTGGGGTTTGTTCCACGTCTCACGCACGCCTGGATTGTCGGGTGGTCGTTCCTACTTCTCCGGATTTCATGTGGAGGAATGAGCATTGAAAATGGACTTAATGGTTGTCTCTGTATCTTCTGCTGACAAGGACGCAGAGAAGACATTCGACAGTTTTAATAGAATGCAGATGACTTGGGGAGATAGAGTTTGAGATAGAAAGCATAGAGAGGTTAGGGTCCGATCACATTCACTTAGTTCAAAAGATTCAACACGAAGACATAGCTATAAGTGAATGCTGTAGAGGACAGAACACTAGTATATATATATATATATCTATAATCAACATAGTGAAGATAATCATGAATATATGTTGAGATTGAAGCCAAACCAAATGTGAAGACATTGCAAGGTAACGCCATGAGTGAAACACTTCAAAATAGAACGTTTGGTGGTGGCGTTACCCACCGTATGGGAAGTATTAGACCCAGACACGGCGCACAATTATCGTGGCGCTCCGAAGTCAAATTCCACATTAATGTATTCACACTTAGAATGTATGTCTTCATTGATTGAAGATATACTTTACTTTGTGTGTTGCACATCTAAGTCATCAATATGCATAAGGGCTAGGATGTGTGCCTGATCACAGGACATTTGAGGATTCCAGCATATTTAGCTCACACCGTAACTTGCAAAACCTCTTCTCATCCAAGGTCTTGGTGAAGATATCTGCCAATTGCTCTTCAGTGTTGACGTGTATGATATCAATGTCTTCCTTCACAACATGATCTCTGAGAAAGTGATGACGAATTTCAATGTGCTTTGTCTTCGAGTGCTGAACTGGGTTGTTGGCAATCTTGATGGCGCTTTCGTTGTCGCAGTAAAGTGGCACTTGCTTCAGATGAATGCCATAGTCCTTGAGTGTTTGCTTCATCCATAGAAGCTGAGAGCAGCAAGATCCAGCAGCAATGTATTTAGATTCAGCAGTGGAGAGAGATACATAGTTCTGCTTCTTTGAAGACCAACATACAAGTGATCGTCCCAGAAAGTAACATGTGCCTGATGTAGACTGGCGATCAACTTTGTCACCAGCATAATCAGCATCCGAGAATCCAACCAGATCAAACTCTGAGCCCTTTGGATACCATAATCCTAGAGTTGGGGTGTGAGCCAAATATCGAAGAATTCACTTCACAGCTAAGTGATGCGACTCCTTAAGTGCCGCTTGAAATCGAGCACACATGCAAACACTAAGCATAATATCTGGCCTAGATGCACATAGATAAAGTAAAGAACCAATCATGGAGCGGTATACCTTTTGATCAAACTCTTTACCATTGTCGTTAGGACCCAGATGATGTTTGGCTGGCATTGGTGTTGTGAAGCCTTTCCAGTCTTGCATACCGAACTTCTTCAGGCAATCTTTGAGATACTTCTCTTGAGATATGAAGATGCCACTGCATTGTTGTCGTATTTGAAGACCAAGGAAGAACTTCAGCTCCCCCATCATGGACATCTTATATTGCTCTTGCATCATATATCCAAACTCTTCACTGTACTTCTGATTGGTGCAGCCGAAGATAATGTCATCCACATATATTTGGCACACAAACAGTTCACCATCATATGTCTTTGTGAAAAGAGTGGGATCCAGGGAACCAGGTATGAAGCCTTTGCTCTTCAAGAAGTATTTGAGTGTGTCATACCAGGCCCGAGGGGCTTGTTTGAGGCCATACAGTGCCTTGTTGAGCTTGTATACCATGTCAGGATGTTTTGGATTTTCAAAGCCAGGCGGTTGTGCAACATACACTTTTTCTTCAATCTTGCCATTGAGAAAGGCACTCTTCACATCCATTTGATATAGAAGTATGTTATGATGATTTGCATAGGCCAGCAGTATGCGTATGGCTTCAAGTCTAGCCACAGGACCAAATGTTTCATCGAAGTCAATGCCTTCCACTTGAGTATATCCTTGAGCAACGAGACGAGCTTTGTTTCTGACAACTCGACCATGCTCATCTTGCTTGTTGCGGTATAGCCATTTGGTGCCTATTATATTGTGCTTCCGTGGATCAGGACGCTTAACCAGTTCCCATACATTATTCAGCTCAAACTGTTGAAGCTCTTCTTGCATAGCTTGAATCCATTCAGGTTCCATGAAGGCTTCTTCAACTTTCTTGGGTTCTGTTATTGAGACGAATGCGAAGTGCCCACAGAAATTTTCTAGCTGAGTTGCCCTTGAACGAGTGAGTGGACCAGGTGCATTGATGCTATCAATTATTCTTTGAATCTGCACTTCATTGGCAATGCGAGGATGTACAGGGCGAAGACTTTGCTCTTGCTGTTCATTGTCGTTGTTGGAAGGAATGTCTTCAGGCTGAGCATTGTCTTCATGTTGATCAGGTGCTGAAATGATAAGTTCTTCTTCAGGATGAGCTTCAGAAGGTATAATTTCTCCAGTTCCCATTAGCTTGATTGATTCACTGGATGGAACTTCATCTAGCACATTTGGCAGCTGCTCTCTTTGTGAACCGTTGGTCTCATCGAACCGCACATCCACTGTTTCAACCACTTTGTAATGAAAGAGATTGAAGACTCTGTAGGAGTGCGAATCCTTTCCATATCCAAGCATAAAACCCTCATGTGCTTTTGGTGCAAATTTTGAGGTGTGATGTGGGTCCTTGATCCAGCACCTTATGCCAAATACTCTGAAGTAACTGACATTTGGCTTCTTGCCAGTAAGGAGCTCATAAGATGTCTTGTTCAGTAGCTTGTGAAGATAAACACGATTGATTGTATGGCATGCAGTATCAATGGCTTCGGGCCAGAATTTTCTTGGGGTCTTGTATTCATCTAGCATCGTTCTGGCCATCTCAATTAGTGTTCTGTTCTTGCGTTCGACGACGCCATTCTGCTGTGGCGTGTACGGGGCTGAGAATTCATGTGTGATGCCCAAGGTATCAAGATATGTATCAAGGCCAGTGTTCTTGAATTCAGTGCCATTGTCACTTCTGATGTGCTTTATCTTGGCGCCAAAATTGTTCATAGCTCGATTGGCGAAGCGTCTGAAGACATCCTGCACTTCAGTCATGTAAAGGATTATGTGCACCCAAGTATATCTAGAATAATCATCAACAATAACGAAGCCATAGAGGCAAGCAGTAGTAGTTAAAGTTGAGAAATGAGTGGGACCGAAAAGATCCATGTGAAGCAGTTCGAAGGGTCGAGTAGTGGTCATGATTGTCTTCGAGGGATGTTTGGCCCTCGTCATCTTCCCTGCTTCACAGGCACCGCATAAGTGGTCTTTCTTGAACTTGACGCCCTCAATGCCTATGACATGCTTCTTCTTCGCAAGGGTGTGGAGGTTCCTCATGCCAGCATGTCCAAGCCTCCGATGCCAGAGCCAGCATTCTGAAGCCTTTGCTAGAAGACATACTGCAAGCTGTGGCCCTGCTGAGAAATCTACCACGTACAAATCATCTTTTCGATACCCTTCAAACACTAGAGACTTGTCAGATTCCATTAGTACAAGGCAACGATATTTTCCAAACATTACGATCATGTTCAAATCGCAAAGCATTGAGACAAATATTAAGTTGAAGCCAAGGGATTCAACAAGCATGACTTTATCCATGTGTTGATCCCTTGAGATTGCAACTCTACCTAGACCCAATACCTTACTTTTACCAGTGTCAGCAAATGTGATGTGGCTCTTGTCGGATGGACGTAAGGTTGAGTCCATAAGAAGACTTCTTTTGTCATTCATGTGATTTGTACACCCACTGTCAATAATCCATTCTGAAGACGCTGGTGTCATACCCTACAGTGCAGTTAGGGGGATAGGCTTCACCAAGAGCATTGTGAAGCAAAAACATTTGACGAACCAGTGGGTTATGAAAGCTTAGATCCAGGTTAGGACTAATAGTGAGAGTAGCAAGCGATTCAGGTACGAAGTACATAGTAAGACCATTTGGGCATTTGATCTTGCGCCCTACAAGATGTTTAAGGTCCCCAGCAATAGCGTCAGACGATTTTGGTTTTCTGCTGGAGACCTTTACCTGCAAAAGAGAGTTAAGCTTTCTTAGCCACCCACATCAAGGGCGGCTTAGAAGCAATAATTCTAAGTGCAACATCTGAGAATTTTGGCTTTGAAGCCTTAGCAAACAGTCTTGCAGGCGGACAATAGTACTCATAAGAATAAGCAGAATAGTTCTTGGTCTTATGAACATGGCGGTTTGATGAACCGCTCTCATATTCATATGCCTGAGTATGGTTTCCCTGCAAAACATTTGCGTTAGTGCGACTCAGGTGAGTCCTCTGTCTGTATGAAGCCTTTGGACCGTATGAAGCCTTTGGTCTGAGGTTTGTCTTCTTCACGTGAGGTGTCATGATGACATTCACAGGAAGACTCTCCAAACACCTTTTCGGAACCCAGATGTTCTTCATAGGCGGTCCATTCCTGCAGTTAGTACCAATGTACCTGGCAAACACTTCACCATTCTGATTCTTAAATAGTATACAGTTTGCATAAAAGGATTCATCAATGATAATGGGGTTAGCACAAGTGAAGCCAGATACATTGGATGGATCTGCTGAAGGTTCCTTTGCAGCAACCCACATGGTTTTGGGGTACTGCTCAGGTTTCCAGTAAGAGCCATCTGCATTCATTTTCCTTACGAACCCTACACCCTCTTTCCTAGGGTTTCGGTTCAGAATCTTCTTTTTCAGGACATCACATAGAGTCTGATGCCCTTTAAGACTTTTGTACATCCCTGTTTCAAGCAATGTCTTCAACCTAGCATTCTCATTAGCAATAGCGGTTGTATCCTCAGCAGAGGGGTTAGTTACCACATCAATAGTTGAAGATATTGCAACAACAGCAGCAGTAGAACATTCAGCAACAGAAGTAGCATTATCACGCTCAATGCATTTAAGACATGGTGGTTCAAATCCTTCCTGAGCGGGACTGGTCTGTTTGGCGTGAAGTGACTCGTTTTCCGTTTGAAGATCTTCATGAACCGCTCTCAATTTCTCAAGATCTTGCTTCCTTTGAAGATAATCATAGGAAAGCTTTTCATGAGTTGTTGAGAGAGTTTCATGACGACTTTCAAGTTCCTGATACTTAACGTGAAGATTTTTTATGTCTTCAATTAAGGATTCAGATCGAGTCATTTCAGCACCTAACAGATCATCGCTTCTGTCTAACAGTTTTTGAATATGTTCCATAGCTTTCTGTTGTTCAGTTGCAATTTTAGCAAGTGTTTTGTAGCTAGGTTTTGAACCACAATCAGAGTCATCGTCGCTAGATGTTTGATAGTGAGTAGTGCGTGTGTTTACCTTGGCACCGCGTGCCATGAAGAAGTAGGTAGAAGCGGAGTAGTCCTTGTCATTTGCATCGGTGTCGGTGATGAAGTCATTGTCTTTAGTGTTGAAGATGGACTTGGCAACGTATGTTGTAGCCAGACTTGCGACGCCTGAGTCGGATTCCTCCTCAGACTCCACCTCCGCCTCCTCAGAAGCAGACTCCTCCTCTGAATCCATTTCCTTGCCAACAAACGCACGTGCCTTGCCAGATGAGCTCTTCTTGTGTGATGAAGACTTTGAGGAAGACTTGGAAGAAGACTTTGAGTATTTCTTCTTCTTCTTCTTGTCGTCAGAGTCATATTCCTTGCTCTTCTTCTTCTTTTTGTTCTCATTGTCCCACTGTGGACACTCAGAGATGAAGTGGCCAAGTTTCTTGCACTTGTGACATGATTTCTTCTTGGTGAATTTTTGGAACTTCTTGACAAGCATAGCAAGTTCCCTTCCAATGTCTTCAGGATCATCAGAACTGCTGTCAGATTCTTCTTTAGGTGAGGAGATAGCTTTTGCCTTCAAGGCACGAGTTCACCCATAGTTTGGACCGTAGATATCTCTTTTCTCCGAAAGCTGAAACTCATGTGTGTTGAGCCTCTCAAGTATGTCAGACGGATCGAGTGTCTTGAAATCAGGACGTTCTTGAATCATCAGGGCCAGGATGTCAAACAAACTATCAAGTGATCTCAGCAGCGTCTTGACGACTTCGTGTTTGGTAATCTCAGTGGCGCCGAGGGCTTGAAGCTCATTTGTGATGTCATTGAGTCGGTCAAATGTGTGCTGGACATTCTCATTGTCATTTCGCTTGAAGCGGTTGAAGAGGTTGCGAAGGACACTGATTCTCTGATCTCTCTAGGTTGAGATGCCTTCATTGACCTTGGAGAGCCAGTCCGAGACCAGCTTAGATGTCTTCAAAGCACTCACACGGCCATACTGTCCTTTGGTCAGATGACCACAGATGATATTCTTGGCAGCAGAGTCCAGTTGAACGAATTTCTTGACATCAGCAGCAGTGACACCTTCTCCAGCCTTGGGAACACCGTTCTCGACGACATACCATAGGTCGACGTCAATGGCTTCAAGATGCATGCGCATCTTATTCTTCCAGTAGGGATATTCAGTTCCATCGAAGACGGGGCACACAGCGGAGACTTTAATTATCCCTGCAGTCGACATAGCTAAAACTCCCGGTGGTTAAACCGAATCACACAGAACAAGGGAGCACCTTGCTCTGATACCAATTGAAAGTGCATTATATCGACTAGAGGGGGGGTGAATAGGCGATTTTTATGAAAGTCTTCAGAACATAGAAGTTTTGAAGACAAACGATAAAATTAAACCTATTACCATGCAGCGGAAGGTAGACTAGACTAGGCAAACCATAGTCAAGTATTCAATGAAGTGAAAGCACAAAGACTAATAGCAGCTAGGTAGTAAGGATCAGGTAGGAAGATATTGTGAAGCCAAACAGAACACGCAGTCACTCATTGAAGACAAATGATAGTACAAACATACAATGACTTCACAAGGAGTAACAGTAAGTAAAGGGAAGTGAAGATGAAACCAGTGACCCATTAAAGACAATGATTTGTTGGACCAGTTCCAGTTGCTGTGACAACTGTACGTCTGGTTGGAGCGGCTAGGTATTTAAACCTTAGGACACACAGTCCCGGACACCCAGTCCTGAACACGCAGCTCAGGACACCCAGTCCTCACCGTATTCTCCTTGAGCTAAGGTCACATAGACCTCGCCCAACCACTCTGGTAAGTCTTCAAGGTAGACTCCCAAACCTTCACAGACTTCGTTCACCGGCAATCCACAATGTCTCTTGGACGCTCAGAACGCGACGCCTAACCAGCTGAAGGATGCACAGTCCTCAAGTGTAATAAGTCTTCAGATCACACAGACAAGAAGACTTAAGTGATGCCCAATTCTCTCTGGCTCTGGTGGTTAGGGCTTTATCCTCGCAAGGAATTCTCTCTCAAAGGCTTCGAGGTGGGTTGCTCTCAAACGACAAAAGCCGTACTTTCAATCTAAGCAGCCAACCGTTTATGGTTGTAGGGGGTGGGCTATTTATAGCCACTTGGCAACCTGACCTGATTTGTCCGAAATGACCCTGGGTCACTAAGGAACTGACACGTGTTCCAACGGTCAGATTTCAATCTCACACGGCAACTTTACTCGGGCTACAAGCAAAGCTGACTTGTCCGACTCTGGACAAGATTCGCTCTCATAGTCTTCACTCGTAGACATAGGTTTTTGGTTTAGGCCCCACTTCAGTCATTCTGACTGGTTCTCTTGGACCCCACTTAACAGTACGGTGGTTCCTATGACTCAACACAAAAGAAAAAGAACTATGAAAGATCTAAGTCTTCCAGCTCCATAGGCTTCATATAGTGTCTTCTCTTGTCATAGTCTTCAATGTGAATATCTTCATATACCACCTTTGACTTCAATGTCTTCATACATTTTTAGGGGTCATCTCTGGTAGTAAAACCGAATCAATGAGGGACTTCTACCTGTGTTATCCTGCAATTCTCACAAACACATTAGTCCCTCAACTAGGTTTGTCATCAATACTCCAAAACCAACTAGGGGTGGCACTAGATGCACTTACACGATCCCCTCTTCGTTCCTCCTCCAGCCGCCTCCTCACCCTCTCACTCGATCCCATCCGCCCGCAGCCTCTCCTTCCCTTGACCCCCACTCTCTCCTCTTGTCTCGCTTCTCGCTCCGCCAGGAAGGAACACGCGCGCCCGATCCTTTTCTCTCCCTCTCAATCACTTGGGTCACCGAGCTCCACCAGGAAGACCAACCCCGCGCCGACGACCCTGCAAGCTGCTGCCGCACGCCAAGTCCCGCGCCGCTATCGTCTTCACGACCTGCTTTGGTCCCTGCCGCGCCCCTGCATCGAGCATCCAGAGCTGCTCATCGCCGGACCCCGTCCGCTGCTGCCCGGATCCGCGCGTTCGCCACCGCCGGCTACCTCGAGGAGCGCCGCCGCCCCGCAGCATATCCTGCTCTCTCTGACCTTGGACAGGGACCCCGACGACCCCATGGATGGCCGGCTCCGCCAAGCATCCCGCTGCTTCATCACGGCCTTGCCTCTCCTCTCGTGCCCGACGCCGCAGGCGCACCAAGGGCGCCTCCCGTGGCTGCCGTTGCCCGCTGCTACGCTTCTCCTTCTCCTAGGTGCCGTCGCCGTCCAAGACTAGTAGGAAACCAAAACGCCTTTTGCCTCCTCATCCGCGCTCTTCTCGTCCCAGACCTCCCCTGCAAGCGCGTGCCACCATGCCGAGTCCCCGCTCGCCTCCTCTGCTTCCCTTCAGGACGAGGATGAGCCCCTGCCTTTGCCTCCCGCCGAGTTCAGGCGGTCCCTGTTCAAGCCGCCTATGACCCGTGCTTCTCCGTGGCTTCGTGTTGGAATGTCAAGACCGTCAAGACCACAGGTGCCCGAATGACTACAAAGTTTTGCGTCAAGTACCTCTACTGTCATCATCGGAATCCCATGAACGCCAAGTACCCCGACGCCCGACGCCAAGAACCACTACCATCGTCGAAGACCCGTGTAACGCATGCGTCAAGTACCTCTTTGGAATACCCGAACGTCTACGAACCGTGTATGACTACCGTCGACGAAGACCGCGAGTACAACTACTTCCCAATACGGCGCCAAGTTCCACCACTGACGCGCGTGTTGGATCCACCAAGTACCGCATCGGAACGCCAAGTACATGGATATGCCAAGTTCCCCTCCGAACATGTACGAATACGCCCGGTGATGCGACAAGTACCCCGATAACGTGTACAACTACTCCGGCAAGATCGGACCGACAAGCATCCCGACGTCGTGTGAAACACTACCGTCACCTCGAAGACATTGGAGTCATCTAGTACCTCTCCGAACGAACGTGAACCACTACTTCCGCTACTATCGAACCCAATCCGCTTCGAAAAAGGCACGCTTCGAAAGGTATAACCATTGACACGACCGTCCGTGGACCGGATGCATGTTATGTGATACGAGATGAACCCCGTGTTTGCAGCGTGCCCGTTTGTTACGTGCACGACCCTCGGTTGCCATGCCGCCGACACATGGGACACCCGGTATCCGGGAGCGCCCCACCATCTTTTGCACGCTCCCGCCACACTTCTCTTTTGCATCGGTATCTCAATCGAGTTACTGGGAACCGGAACGTTGCCGTGGCACCGTTTCGTTATCGTCACCGTGGCACCCCTTTTGTTTCCGCCATGATGACAAATGCTTCATAATATGCTCATGTCAACATTTTTTTCTTAAACTTGCATAAAACTTGTTCATGTCATCCGCATCATGGTAACAACAATTAAAATGTTTAAAATTATTGTTTGCTTTAAATTACTAATGCATGTGGGGATTTACCGGGTTTGTTGTTTATTATATCCGGCCCCATTTAAATTGTTTAGATGGTATAATTTTGTTATGTTTCACCTCTTGACATGCTTAACAACATTTAATATTGGTGAGTTCATAACTGGGAGAGAACTAAATAATTGTCGTGGTGTTTCGTCAATATGTAATGGAGTTGCATATTGAGCTCCACTTAATTTGTAGTATTGTTTGTGCACTTTACCATGCCATGCATATTTAAAACCGAACATGCATCATACTTGGTTGTGCATCATGCCATGTTATGTGTTGGTTATTTACTATGTTGTTTGCTTCTTTCCGGTGTTGCTTCTTCGGGTTAGTTCTGATAACGTCGCGTTTGTGAGGATTCGTTCGACTACATCCATTTGACTTCTTCATGGACTCGTTCTTCTTCCTTGCGGGATTTCAGGCAAGATGACCATACCCTCGAAATCACTTCTATCTTTGCTTGCTAGTTGCTCGCTCTTTTGCTATGCCTATGCTGCGATACCGACCACTTGCTTATCATGCCTCCCATATTGTTAAACCAAGCCTCTAACCCACCTTGTCCTAGCAAACCGTTGTTTGGCTATGTTACCGCTTTGCTCAGCCCCTCTTATAGCGTTGTTAGTTGCAGGTGAAGACTGAAGCTTGTTCCATGTTGGAACATGGATATTTTTTTGGGATATCATGATATATCTTATTTAATTAATGCATCTATATACTTGGTAAAGGGTGGAAGGCTCGGCCTTATGCCTGGTGTTTGTTCCACTCTTGCCGCCCTAGTTTCCGTCATATCGGTGTTATGTTCCCGGATTTTGCGTTCCTTACGTGGTTGGGTTATAATGGGAACCCCTTGACAGTTCGCCTTGAATAAAACTCCTCCAGCAAGGCCCAACCTTGGTTTTACCATTCGCCACCTAGCCTCTTTTTCCCTTGGGTTAGGCCAGCCCAAGGGTCATCTTTATTTTAACCCCCCCGGGCCAGTGCTTGTCTAAGTGTTGATCCGAACTGAGTAGACTGTGGGGCCACCTCGGGGAAACTTGAGGGCTGGTTTTACTCGTAGGATGTCTCATCTGGTGTTGCCCTGAGAACGAGATATTTGCAGCTCCCATCAGGATGTCGGCGCATCGGGCGGCTTTGCTGGACTTGTTTTACCATTGTCGAAATGTCTTGTAAACGGGATTCCGAGTCTGATTGGGTCTTCCTGCTAGAAGGAATATCCTTCGTTGACCATGAGAGCTTGTGATGGGCTAAGTTGGGACACCCCTGCAGGGATTTGAACTTTCGAAAGTCGTGCCCGCGGTTATGGGCAGATGGGAATTTGTTAACGTCCGGTTGTAGAAAACCTGAAGTTGACTTTAATTAAAATACATCAACCGCGTGTGTAACCGTGATTCTCTTTCCGGCGGAGTCTGGGAAGTGAACACGGTGTTGGAGTTATGCTTGACGTAGGTTGCTTTAGGATCACTTCTTGATCATACTTTCTCAAACGTGCTTTTCCTTCTCTTCTCACTCTCATTTGCGTATGTTAGCCACCATATATGCTAGTCGCTTGCTGCAGCTCCACCTCATACCTTTACCTTACCCATAAGCTTAAATAGTCTTGATCGCGAGGGTGTGAGATTGCTGAGTCCCCGTAACTCACAGATACTTCCAGAACCAGCTTGCAGGTGCCGATGAGTCCGTGTAGTTGACGCAACAAAGCTCAAGGAAGAGCTCGATGAAGATCTTGTCCTTCGTGTTGTTTCGATTCCAGTTGATTAGTAGTGGAGCCCAGTTGGGGTCGATCGGGGACCTTCGTCGCATTTGGGGTTCTTCTTTTATTTTGGTTCCATAGTCAGACCTTGATTGTATTTGGATGATGTAATGCTTTACTCATGTATTGTGTGAAGTGGCGATTGTAAGCCAACTATGTATCTCTTTCCCTTATGTATTACATGGGTTGTGTGAAGATTACCTCGCTTGCGACATTGCTTTCAATGCGGTTATGCCTCTAAGTCGTGCTTCGACACGTGGGAGATATAGCCGCATCGAGGGCGTTACATGCCCCAATCATGAGCTCTCAAGACAAATTATTATCCATAATTTTTAGGCTCGGCTTTCTCGTAATGATCAAACCATGCTTGTACTTCTTGTGCTAGTTCTTTTATGAAGAAGACTATTGAATTCCAGTGGGATATTTTGGAAAGAATTAAAGGCAACTCTAAAGATTGGGAACTCAACGAAGGTAAAAAGCCAGGTATTAAACTTAAGTATGATTGTGTTAAATCTTTTATGGATACCGATGGTTTTCAAAAGTTTAACACTAAATATGGACTTGCACTACTGCAGGATGGTCCAAACGCATCACTACGATCAGAGACCCTTCGACGAAACTGTGTGCGATGCCATAATCGCAAACGAGGGTGTAAAAACCATCAAAAAAGTTGCAAAATGTTTGCGATGACAGATGCATCAAACACAATTCAGATTTTAGTTGCATGTGCGATGTAGGGCATACTGTTCAGTTCATTTAAGTATTTGGGATGAGGAGGAACAAAAGAAACGGGTAGCCAGATGAAGGCGTGTGCAATATATAGCAAACAATTCACTAGGATGAAGTGTGTGTGATTAGGCAACACAATGGAAATGGTTCAACTGAACAAGATGTGCGTGATACGCGGCAAACATGTCCGTAATAAAAAATGTTTGCGAAGACCAATAATAACACAGACGATTGCTGTTAATAAGCCATGTGATTTGCTCTATGTACAGTAGCATAACATGTATATATATAACTGAAATAAACATCCAATTACATAAGTAACTATACAAATCATTCGTACACACCTCAATAAACAATTGTGTGCATTCTAAAGTAGAAGAAACGATCGTCTAGTCATCTACTTCTTGTGACTCTCCCGCCACTACTATGTGGCTCGATCCCTCATCTGGGTCAGGAAGAAGATAGTTCCTCATGTCAACGATATGCCTGTACATCTCGTAGCTTGTGTACGTGTCCATGGCCGTGTACTTGACTTGTTGTTCATCCAGTCTCTTATGCCACACATTGTGACAGGCGTTCTTGTCCTTATTGATCTCATTCTTCATATTCATGTAGTAGGGGTCGATGATGGCCGAGGCGAGGTCAACCAGGGAGTTCAGTTTGTTTTTTCGCTGCCCCAGACCTTGTAGTGGCTTTGGATGTTGACAAGATTCGGGCATTTCAAGCACGAAACCTTGAGCGCTTTTAGATCATTGGTGGTGTCGACCTCAGCGAAACTATAGTCGGAGTTGTTGATAAACCTGGAGAAATGCTCACAAGGAATTGTGGCCAGGTGGTAGTGGTAGACCAAGACTTCATGTCGCATGCATAACTGGGCTATGGCAACCTTCTGATCGTGCCCGGCACGACCCATAGTGTACTCGAGGTCAAAGCCGACCAATTGGTACTTGTCCTCGGCAAGGAACTGCTCCATAGTTTGGATGGAGCTCTCCACCAAGACCAGATCATTCATGTACACCACCGAGAGAGCCTTCCCCCTCACGTGGGTGTCCACTACATGTTGCATGGTGAACTGCCCGCCGTTGTCGTCATCGGCCGCTGGGAGTGCCATTGGAGCCACGAGGAGCACCATTGGAACCGCTGGATGTCCTCTTTGTATGTCTCCTCGTGGGTGTGCTTATTGTGTCATGTGATACGAGAGATGAAGGCAAATGGCCACAGGAATAAAAGGGGGCCGGGCGGCATGGATTCTCGGCGCATCCGCATGACAGCTTTTGCAGCGGGTAACTGCATCGTCGCGCTGCGCCCGGCGCAACCGCATGCACACGAACATGCGTGATCATGCGCTGGCCCCAAACACTGGTAGCGCGCGTGCAGGGACGAGGGCAGAGCACCCGGAGGGACTCGAGAGCTGAGCGCGCGCGGCGGGACACGAGCAGAGTGCGCCACGGCCGCCTGAACCGCAAGCAACCACACGCATAGAGCAGTTGAACTTGCAGGAAATGGTCGCCTTCAAGCCAGCTAACAGTTGGATCGCTGCGTAGAGAACGGCCGTGTGCTACCACCTCCGTCTAGTCTATAGTCCCCTTTATATTCTGTGCCATACTTTGCCCTCAAATTTAACCAACAAAATGTTAATGCATGTTATAAAAATTATATAATTGGAAACTATGTTAAAATATGAATCTAACTATATAATCTTTGGCGACATGCATTCATATTTTATTAGTTAAATCATACTTATAAACCAGGATGGGGGATAGTAGGTAATTAAATCACAAATGTTTTTTTATTAACCGTATGTGTACGTGGCCTTTAGTCCTCCTCGAGCATGTCTTGTCACCCCGCTGCCGCAGACGGCTTACAGCGGAAGCTTGGGCAGCGCGTGGGGGCGTTCTTTTGGCCAAACGGTGCCGCCAATGAATTATCGGTGATCCCATTCCCGCGTAGCCTCGTAGGTTCCCAAGCAAGCTTCCCACCCGACTCGGTGAAATCCCCCAAAATCCCAATGCTTACCGGCCTGCTATAAAAACCCTCATGGTCGGCGAGTCCTGCGTCGCATTTTCCGCTCCCTTCCTGTAGCTTATCTCGTCTGCTTCTCCCACAATCGCCAATGGCACCGGTCCGTTGTCGTCGCTCAGCCACTCCGCCGTCATTAGAGGACAACTTCAGCTGGGAGGCTACACCGCGGCGGCGGCGCAGTCCCCGGCGTAGTGTAGTGCGCGTGGCGTCCCTGTTGGCCGTGCGCGGAACACCCACCACACGCTCTGCCACCGGTGCCACCGGCAGCTGTTGCCGGCCACCGTTGCTGCCCCACTGTCGTCGAAATCCAGGGCCATCACCCGCTCTGCCGCCACGGCCCGAAGGCGGGAGGTGACCGTCATGGCCGCCACCCCACTGCCGACAACCGTGGCCATCACCCGCTCCTCCATCGTGGCCCGAAGGTGGAAGGTGGTGGTCATGGCCGCCACCCCGTCGTCGGCCGCCGTGGCCGCCAGCCCACCATCGACCACCGAGGTCATCACCCGCTCTACCATCGCCTAAAGGCGGGAGGCGGAGGTGGATGCCCGCACGTGCGTCAGCGACCTTGTGCGCTAAACCGAGTTCCTGCGGGAGGAGGAGGAGCGCCTTGTTGAGCATGCAAAGAGCCTTACTGCCGCCGTGGTCGCGGCACACGACGCCTTAGAGGCGAGGAATCAGGATATCTACAAGGAGAACCACCACTTCGAGAGGTGTCATCTAGAGCGGCAGAGGGCATTCGAGGTGAGCGTCGCTGAAGCTGCAACGGCGGCAGGCACCGTATTGCGGTTGCCCAGCTCGTCGGTAGGCTCCTCCTCCTCCTCCGCCTCTGATTGAGCGTGCTCGACAGAGGAGAGGCAGCCAGAAGTAGTACAAAGCCCCTCCGTAGTGGTAGTAGTATTTAGGGGCTATTTTGTTTAGTTCATCTGACTATAGATGTGGTGGAACTATACAATGTACTTAAAATTAGCTAGTATATATAGTTGAACTAGCTATTTCAGTACGTGGTTGGCAACAATTGGGGAAAAGTTTGGTCGGTTCAGCTATCGACTTGAACTATTTGTATAAATTAAGAACGAATGCTTAATCTATGAATGAAATCTATGCTTAATTACTGAATTTTAGTTGCAAAAATTAGATACTGCTAGTGATTTTTACCTTCATATTTTGACAAATCGCAGTGTTACAAGGTTGAAAAATGGCAATGTTACTAGATCAACAAATGTCAATCTTTCCAGTTTGACAAATGGTAGCATTCCCAATACGAAAAATGCAAATCGCACCAAATTATTTGTAAGTGGTTGCACACGGGTCATCCAAAAGAACCGTTTGCATTGAAGACATGCACAAATCCTGCTCTCACTATGCATCATGTCATCCCAGGGTCGACGGTCGTGGGGTGGGAGGACGGCAGCTGGCAGCGCTGAGAGGTAGCGCTCGACAGAGGGCCCCATGCTGCTAAGGGCGGCGCATGCACGGAGAGGAAGGCGAATGGCCATGGAAGTCAAAGGGCTCGCTTCCCAGTGAGCCTGCGCAGTGTACAGCTCGCATGCTTCACGGTGAGCCTGCGCATTCGAGGATAGCTTGCACTCCTCTTGGTCAGCCTACACACCGGACTGCGCTCGCGCACCTCCTGTTCAGTCAAGGTCAAGTAGCTGTCCGCACAGCACCTCCTATAGCCATTAAAACCAAGACACATGGCGTCACGTGAATGGTTAACAGAACGCACATGGTTTGTATTATACAAACATTTGAGATATTAAAGTGGGAGCTATTTTTTCAAAATGCCTTTCTTAGCTGTCATTATTCGAGTGCGCCTTCTCTCAAAATGGACACGAAAAATACCACATCATGTCGGGTGCCATTCCATGATAGCATGCCAAGTTTCATGAATTTCAGACGAGTTTTGGATTTACTAGAATTTAAAAACCAGGCATCTCAATGTTTTGCCGGCAATCAACGGTGCCCTGGTGTTTGAAATTTCATTCCCATTTCTTGCATGGGACCTAAGCATGCACCCAAGGACACATATTTGATTTTTCAACCAATTTATATGCACTAGAGCAGGTACATGTAGTTCAAATTTGAATTATGCACATAAATGCATTGAAAACTCAGTTAATGCATAAAAAAGTCCAAATGAACCCCGAAAAATCACCAAAATTGACACAACACTCCTGTTGTTCTATGTTGACACGAGAAATTTTTTGGAAGCAATAAGAGGCAATGGATATCGTTTCGTCCCCAAAGGTGGGACATTCCCTACCGAAACCATCATGCTTGTTGTGAGAAGCTCTGGTTTGTGAGAAGCATATACCCAAACCTGCCCCAAATAGGACAAAAAAATTCCCACGGCAAGTTGATGCCGCTCCATGAAAGCATGCCAAGTTTCATGAATTTCAGACGAGTTTTGGATTTACTAGAATTTAAAAACCAGACATCTCAATGTTTTGCCGGCAGTCAACGGTGCCCTAGTGTTTTAGATTGTGCCCTAGTGTTTTAGATTCATTCCCATTTCTTGCCTGGGACCTAAGCATGCACCCAAGGACACATATTCGATTTTTCAACCAATTTATATGCACTGGAGCATGTGCATGTAGTTCAAATTTGAATTATGCACATAAATGCATTGAAAACTCAGTTAATGCATAAAAATGTCCAAACGAACCCCAAAAAATCACCAAAATTGACACAACACTCCTGTTGTTCTATGTTGACATGGGAAAAAATTTGGAAGCAATAAGAGGCAATGGATATCGTTTCGTCCCCAAAGGTAGGACGTTCCCTACCCAAACCATCATGCTTGTTGTGAGAAACTCTGGTTTGTGAGAAGCATATACCCAAACCTGCCCCAAATGGGACAAAATTTTTACCACGTCATGTTGATGCCGCTACATGATAGCATGCCAAGTTTCATGAATTTCAGACGAGTTCTGGACATACTAGAATTTAAACACCAGGCATCTCAATGTTTTGCCGGCAATCAACAGTGCCCTGGTGTTTGAAATTAATTCTCATTTCTTGCATGGGACCTAAGCATGCACCCAAGGACACATATTTGATTTTTCAACCAATTTGTGTGCACTTAAGCATGTGCATGTAGTTCCAATTTAAATTATGCACATAAATGCATTGAAAACTCAGTTAATGCATAAAAATGTCCAAACGAACCCCGAAAAATCACAAAAATTGACACAACACTCCTGTTGTTTGATGTTGACACGAGAAATTTTTTGGAAGCAATAAGAGGCAATGCATATCGTTTTGTCCGCAAAGGTGGCACGTTCCCTACCGAAACCATCATGCTTGTTCTGAGAAGCTCTGGTTTGTGAGAAGCATACACTACTGCAATCAGGAACTTTGCCGTCAGCCGCTTCTTTGCGGTCAACTAGCTGATGGCGAAGAGGGTCTTTGCCATCACCTTGAGGAAACCTGACGAGAAAGTAGCAGCTGACGGCAAAGAAAGTGTTTGCCGTCAGCTCCATCTTTGCCGACAGCTAGCTGATCGCATAGAACCTTTGCGTAGCTAACGGCCACTTTCTTTGTCGTCGGCTAGCTGATGGCAAAGAAACTTTGAAAGTGTCCGTTCAGACGTCCGCTAGCTAGGCTCTTTGCCTTCAGCTAGCGGACAGCAAAGAGCCTAGCCCTATATGTTCTCGCGCCCAGCCTTTCTCTCTCCCTCTCCCCTCATCCCAACCCCACGCCGTCGCCCCGCCCCGGCCCCCCCTCGCCGCCCCCACCCTGGCTGCCTCCCTTGCCGCCGCGCCGCCCCGCCTCCCGTCACTGCCCCAGCC